>NC_089844.1:134383678-134578678 GCF_035609145.1 Eleutherodactylus coqui | reverse complement strand
GGACGCATCCGCAATGCTGAAGAAAGAAGATCCGGCTGGCACGGGGGAGATCCGCGCTGGAGCAGGACAGGTAAGAAAATGTTTTTTTTTCTCCATGTCTGCGGGCACATCTGGATTCCGCTGCGGGATTCAGCAATGGAATCCGTGCATGCAAGTGGACTTTGGGCCTTCGGCTACCGTAGAGTGAAAGTCAAGTTGCTTATTTACTCTCATAGCAGTATTATTTACATTTGCTACTCTGCTCTGCTACGGGGCGGCACAGCAGAATAATTGGCGCAGCTTCATTGTGAAGTGAGTGCATTAGTTATAGCTTAATGACGGATATAAACGGGACCCCAACAAAGAAAAAAATTCAATGCAGGGTATGGGCCACCAATGATTGTATGAATGGTCGTTCATTTTGGCCTGCCTTGGTCATGTGATCTGACTGGATCTGTCTTCTCCATGAAATCTTGATTTCTGATGTACTGGTATGAGTTTTCTTCCAGACTACAGACTTAGTAAAAAATACAAATGTTTTTCTGTGTTATTTATCAAATTGTATCAATATGATTGGACAAATTGTACTAATGTGATACAAATGTTGTGGCTTCTCTCACATTAGGTCCCTGGATAGAAAGTTGCAGAGGCCTGTTCTTGGAAAGTCACTGACTCTTCCCAGCATCCCCCAGTCTCCAGTGTTGACTAGGGTCTCGCAGCTCCAGGAATCAGTCTCTCGTTTTCCTTCAACATGTTCAACAAGTACAGACCCCTTAACTTCCTGCAAGTTGCCGCCAGCTGGTATGTTGTTTGGCACTGAAGCTGAAAGGGACCCTCTGGGAAAAACTGATAGACTGCATTATGCCTAGTGCCAGGCCTGAGGGGTGAAGCATGACACAGGAATTCTCTCTTTGGCTTTCTTTGACTCACCGCGTTATGCTCTGCACTCGGCATAATATTGTTTTCTCTATAGCGTTCCTTGAAATATTGTTTTCTTAAAGAGCTTTACCCATCTCATAAATGATGACCTATATCAATAGGCTAGGCCACTACTTTATGATTGGTGGAGGTCCAACCTCTGGGACCCCCGCAGTGAAGGGGCCATAGCACTGAATAAGCAAGGCTTCCCCTTTATTCTGAGGATTGGTGGAGATCCCTGGAGTTAGACACCTATCTATCATAATCTTAATGATATGCCATCACTTTATGAGATGGGAAAACACCTGTAATGTGTGTAGATAGGGCGGATGGTATGATAGGAGTTATTGATAAAAACGTGAGGGCCTCATTTAGTATTAAGACCCTCAGGAAACATTGCCAAACCTTACTTTGGAGTGAAAACTGCTTTAAGGCTATCCAATGGTTGAGTTTGCACTCTACGGTGCCCACACACCTTCAACAACTGTTGGACGAATGACAGCTGTTTCCCCCGGTTCCACCATACACATGAATGCTCAACTGTGCCGAACGTTAGGGAGGTGAGCAACAGCTCTGGCGCCAGCTTATCTTTAAATTCAACTGAACGTCATCTATTGGGGTAAGCTGAGCCGCCCCCATACACATTAAAGAGTCGTCCGAACCCACAATTGACGGGTTCGGATGACTAAAGTCTTATGTGTATGTGGGCCTTAACTAAGTCAGATGCCCAGATACATCACATGTGTAATATGAATGATATATGACTGCTGACCGTAGACACAACTACACATGGTATAGTTCCCCCCCCAAGCCACCATATCAAATGAAATCCTCATGGGATTAAATTGGATTGGGAAAAGGTTAGTAAAAAAAAACTCCTAGTCTTTCTTACATCTTTGCATTGCCACCCAAACTTAGTGTCTTGATATTTGGATCATATATGGTATATACTGAAAACCGTGTCTGGTATATACGTATAATGTGTTCTCTGTTTTGTTGGGTTAAAGAGGTTGTCTGGGATTACAACAAATGCTCTATGTTGTTTGCAGAAGCAGCGCTACTCTTGCCCACGGGCTGTGTCTTGTAGACACCTCAATAGGGATGATCTGCAATACCATATACAGTCTTTGGACAAGCGTGGTGTCTTATCTAAAGGGCTCTTTACATGGAGCAACTATCGCTCAAATATTTGCTCAGAAAAGTCCATGAAGCATACAAACGACAGTCATTTAGAGCGATGATAATTCATTAGTTGTTTGCCGAGATATCGTTCATTGAGGGGATTTGAATGCAAATTTGATTGCAAGTCGTTCAAATATGAAGGACTGTGATTAGAGATGAGCGAGCGTACTCGCTAAGGCACATTACTCGAGCGAGTAGTGCCTTAGCTGAGTATCTCCCCGCTTGTCTCTAAAGATTCAGGGGCCGGCGCCGGTGACAGGTGAGTTGCGGCTGGGAGCGGGGGGGGGGGGGGGGGGGATCTCCCTTCCGTTCCTCCCCGCTCTCCCCCGCCGCTGCCTGCCCGCCGGCAGCCCCCGAATCTTTAGAGACGAGTGGGGAGATACTCGGCTAAGGCACTACTCGCTCGAGTAATATGCCTTAGCGAGTATACTCGCTCATCTCTAACTGTGATATTACACCAGACAGCTTTTGATCAATAAGCTGAAAAACAGCAACTAGTAACTTATCACTCGTCACTCTGTCGGTGGCCATGTTTACACTGAGCAACTATCATTGGAACTTACTCTTTCGAATGACCATTGAGCCTATAGTCGTCCTGTATAAAGGTACCTTTAGACAACCCCTTTAACCCCTTAATGCTGCAGGGCATAGATTTACGTCCTGCAATGTCGAGGTATTATGAAGGGAGATTGCGCAGCGATCTTCCGCCATACAATGTGGGCTCTGGCTGTTTCTTACATCTGACACCCGCCAGCAACAGCTCCGATAAGCTGCGCCACAGATCAGAACTGTTAACCCTTTAAATGCTGCTGTCAATTCTGACAGCAGCATTTAAATGCCCCAGACAATTTTCGGGGATCCCGTACGGCTCCCCACGAGGAGATCGCAGGGAGCCATGCAAGTGTCATGGCAGCTGGGGGCCTTCTGAAAGGTCCAGAGCTGTCATGGCAGAATGACATGCCTGTTGGGTGGCTTGATAGAATGCCTGCACAATCGCAGTATGATGTAATGCTATGGCATTAGATCATACTGCAGGAGCGATCAAAGCATCGCTAGATGTTGTACCCTCTGGGGACTAAGAAAAAAAGTACAAATAAGATTTAAAAAGTTTTACTAATTATTAAGAAATAAAAAAGTAATGAAAGTTAAAGAAAACCTTTTGCCATATTTATAATTAGAATTCTAAATAATAAAATAAAAACACATATTTGGTATCACTGAGTTCGTAAAAGTCTGATCTGCCAAAGTAATGCATTATTTACCTCGCACTGTTAACCTCGTCAGAAAAAAAAAATAAAGAACGCCAGAAATGCAAGAACTGCAAGAAAAAATGCAATAAAAAGCGATCAAAAAGTTGTATGTATTCGAAAATGGCACCAACACAAAGTGCAGGATGTCCCGCAAAAAATGAGCCATTGCACAACTATGTTAACGGAAAAATAAAAAAGTTATGGCTATCAGAAGATTGTGGCGGAAAATAATTCATAGTAATCGTACTAACCCATAGAATAAAGTTATCATGTCATTTTTGTTGCAGTTTGTGCACCGTAGAAAGAAGGCGCACCCATAGATGGCGGAATTTGTTGTTTTTGTTTTTTTAATTCTGCTCCACTTAGAATTTTTTTTAAAGTTTTTCAGTATATTATATGGTACATTAAATAGTACCATTAAAAGATACAACTCGTCCTGCAAAAAACAAGACCTCGGACATCTATGTCGATGGATAAATAAAAGAGTTACGATTTTTTTTTAAAGGGGGAGGAAAAAATGAAACTGGAAAAAAAGGCCATGTGCTTATGGGGTTAAAGAGTACCTGTTATTCCCACATATCAGTGGGGCTGGCTGGATAGCTTGGCTGTGGCCCTGCCGACTCCAACAATGTTTTTTTTTTTTTTTAAATTTACGCCCGCCCACCCGCTCTCTCATAGGGTTCTTCTTAGATTTGGCTCTTGGCACTGTAAATTTGTCAAGTAGGAGGTCCCACAGCTCGCCTACAATCAAGTCTGATGTCACCTATTGACAGTGAGTGGTAGGGACCGCCCATTTGACACATTCTTAGCACCAGGAGCCAAATATAAAAAGAACTTCTACGTGGGTGACTATGGATAAAATAAACACATTGTTGCAGGCAAGTCCTCTTTAAGCTGCTTAGATAGTCTCAATTTTGGAAAGATTTATTCGTAAACTTGCTGTACAGCCCAAAAAGCGTGTCACCGAAATGATATATACGCGAGATACGGAAGGTGATTTTCCAAAATGGATTAATAAAAAGCTAGACATATGGATGGACCCTCAGGGGACAGTGAACTCCAGTTCTGTTGGAGCAGAATCGCTCCTAGCTGACCCTTGTTCTACAAGTAGGAGTCTCGGGCTGGCTGCGTTCCCTGCACTCCTTGACATCACATCTGTGACTGGAGGAAGACGTGTGCTGAGAGCTGCCAGAGCCGCTTCTGTTCTCAGCTCAAACCAGCAAATGTTTTGTCAAGTGAAGCTTTCTCACGGAGACGGAGATCCTGTGCGCACGCACCGCGCCGTTCTGTCATCCGCTCTCATCTCTCTCGATCGGTCCTTTTTGTTCCAATAAATGACTCAGGGCATCGCTTGCTTTTCTACTCTGTTAATGACACTAATGACAGCTGGACTATTGCTTGTGTACCTTCTATTACAGAGGCAGACCTTATGACTCACGACCAAAATTTGCAACTTTTCTACATCAGAATTCTGGCACACAGCTTTTTCTAAAGTATATTACAAAAATATGGTGGAAATTATTTTTAATAAAAAAGTTTTTAAAAATTAAAACTTGTACATTTGGTTGAGCCTTGAGTTGTCTGTGAAGTTTTGCTATGGAGTGCTATGAATTCTGTGTATGCGCCGTCTGCTATTGAATACATTTGTCATCGGTATTGGGGGGTATAGTCTTGTAAGTTAACCCTTTCCAATCCAATTTGTATTCCGGTTTTCCTAGGGGGCTTACTCTTTTTCTGCTGTTATACAATGGCGCTATATGCTGGCTACAGCCAGTACTGCATGAGGTGACACGTTGGATAGGCTCCGACAGCAAAGAGGCTGGCAATATACAGTAAGAGAACCCCGACGGACGTCTTCCAACATCGGAGCTGTACAGCCTTAAATCATAATGTCTTCAGAAAGTGGATTGGAAAGGGTTAAAGTGTAACTCAAATTTTAGAAAAACTTACATTTTAGAAATTTGATCAACGAGGGTTTGGGCGCTAAGACCCCTCACCGATCACTAGAAATAGGGGCAGAAACTCTTATCTGAGCATTGTCATCAGTTGGCTGTGATGGACAAGCAATGTACGGACTCACAGACTTTGTATTGAGTCCATAGACCACACCAAAACAGCCAAATGGCATTCAGATGAGCAGTTCTGCCCCTTTGTTTTAGCAATGAGTAATCAGACCCCTACCAATCAAAACTTCTGACCTGTCTGAAGTTTACTAAAAGTTTACTTACACTTTGAGTGTACTAATGGTGTGTAGGGAGTATATTAGTTCTCTTACCAGTAGACAGTCACGTAAACTGAACTGTGTGTATCTTTTTTTCATTCTAGTGAACTCATGGCGGACTGGAGAAAGTCTGATGAACACCAGCAGTTTAGGTCCCAAGCTCCTCTCCTCTCCAGAGGAAAAACGTCTACATTTTCAGCGTTCCTTTCACATGCGGAAGAGCATTTCCGTAGACAACCACCTTAGTTCTTGCCACTACCCTCTGCATCCACCGGACCCACAGGGACAGAAGGTGAAGAGCAAGCTGAGGAGACAGTTTGTAAGTAACACATCTCAGACATTCTGGATACTATGTAACAATCATAGCAGTATGGGTTTTACAGTGTCATAACCCCATATTACTGGTTCTATGTCAATGAAGCTTAAAGCACCTCAATGGTTTTGGGACAAGACTCTGTCCTGGACCTGAGGGAGTGTGGGTATATAACCTGCAGTTATTCTTCTCTGCTGACCCTCCAATTCACCGGTTCTAGGTCACATTTTGGCCTTCGAAGTTGACAGACACTATTTTCAAACTACCTAATTCCCACAGCGCATTGGTATGCTAGACTACCAATGCACTATACCCGATCTGATTGGCACTGGCGTAACTATAGAGAATGAAGGGGACGTAGTTGCTCCCGGGCCCAGGAGCCTTAGGGGGCCATTAAAGCCTCTCTTCTCCATATAGGGAGCCCGGTACTATGAATAACGTATTATAGTTGGGGGCCCAGTTACAAGTTTTTGCATTGGGGCCCAGGATCTTCAAGTTACACCTCTGTTGATTGAGCACAGCTGATCACATGATCAGCACTGGCCAATCCGTACACTGTGCACAGTGTGCATTAAGGAGTTAGAAAATTGCTGCATCCATCTTTGACAGCTGAGAATGGGCCTAAGGCTGGCTGTCCACGGGCGATGTGGTATCCTGCGGTGAAGCTCCGCCGCGAGAGCCGCCGCCCGGGAGCAGGAACCGCCGCCGAATCTCCACCGGTCAGCCCTATCTAATAGATAGGCTGACCGCGGAGAATCAGGGCAATTCGCAGCATGCTCCACTCGTGGATGCTGGCGCAGCGCTTTCCATAGCAACCATCGGCCGTGGACAGGAGCCCTATATTAGAAAGTTGCTAAATTTTTCATTGTGTTTTGATTGCTACTTTGTAAACTCCACTAGAGACTTATCAACACCTGTGTTAGTGAAAAGTGGAGCAGTTGCCCATAGCAACTCGGATTGCTGCATTATTTTCCAAAAGATCTCTGAAATATGAGAGCTGGGATCTTATTGGCAGTTATGGTAGTTGCTCCACTTCTCCCTTGCACTAGCTTTCATACCCCGCCGCCCCACCCCCATTTTCTTGAAGCTTTTGCCAGTTAGTGCTGGCTTCCACTGACTGCAGTAATAAAGAATATGGCCGCTCTCTAGAAATAATCACCAGAAATAACAATAATAATGTATGTTGCCAAATATGTCAGAATATCTATACAAGGATACAAATAGTTTGTTTTCCTTCCATGTGTGGTCAGCTATTAGCTGTTGTAGGATACAGAATATGTCAGCTACAGAGTACACTATGGGGTCTGATTACAGGATTTCAGCGGCGATGACCCTGAACAACAGGCGTACAGCAGTGAAGGTGCCTCGTGTTATTAGTATCTGCTCTTTGGACATTATCGCTGCCTCAACAAGGAGTAGACAATAGGATATGTGATCACTGCAGCTAGTCATAGGCCAAAGTAAGCCAGTGATTGGCTGCCTCAATCACATGTCCTTGGTGTTGAAAATGTTATGGCCGCTGTGGGGGAAACAGAGGGAATCGGCTGAGGTGGGTATGTTTTTTTGGTTTTTTAATGTTTTTCTATCACCTTTAGCAGGTTTCAAATAAATGTTCGCCAGCAGGATAACCTCTTTTAATGTTTTGTCACCTTTTGAAGTTTTTTAGTTTTTAGAAGTGCCCCTCAGCAACAAGTTGGTAACCGGTCGTCCCACTGCTGGAACATCTAGTGATCAGCTGCAATCTGTGATTAACCCATAGCAAGTGTTCAGTCTCCCTGCCGCACGACCACAGAGGAAATCTAGCTGTCATGGCGGACTTCCTAGTTCTCGGCCAGGCTCGGGTGATGTCCGCGTGGCATCCCAAACCATGTGATGCTCTGGACACTGTATGCATGCTGTCATTCAGGCCGGTCACCAAGGGAGTAACATCTCCATTTGGTGCCAGTGCTGATGGGCTGGCTGGGTTGTCTTTTAACCCAGTCAGCCTATCAGTTGTTACTGTATGGTATATAAACTGGACTCTTAGTTGTAAAGTTGACGGTTATGCTGTTCGTGTACTGTCCACGCTGTGCCAGGCCCTATAGGTCAGTCTAAAAAGACCTTCTCTTTGGCTTTTGGTTCTACTTTGTGTGTAATTAGTCACCTTCGGTTGCACAAACTAATTGTTCTAGATGTCACAATTCCCATACAAATCAGTGGGCTGTCTGTGCATGTCGTGGGGCCTCCACAAGGAAAGAACTTTCTTTTTAGCCGTTTGCTGAGGGTCCTGAATGGGAAGAAGCTTACTTTTCATTAGATTTCAGTTTCCTATTAGGGTATTTGAAAATCAGTAACTAGAATTGTAATCCATACTGTTGTGACCCTATGCGATCCCATATACTAATGATCAGGTGCCCAATCATTCTTCCATTACCATGTTGACACTTTCTGGTGACCTTATTGTATGGGCTAGTGACAACATTGTCCATTCCATTGTTATTCTATGGATCGGCTTTGGTTTTCTAAGAACCCACTAGGATAGCATCTACTGTCATCTGATCCACTGGGTCAACACTGGGGATTGCTAGTGTTCCAGCGTGCCTAAAGAGTTTAGTAAATTCTGATGTTCCCTGTGGCTTAGTAAGTAATTGCTGGTATAAACCTTCTTGACTCCACATGAGCCATCCAACATCTTTGGTCCCTTGCTCTTTTATTCCCCCAAACCCTTTGTACTACTCTCTAAGTCTCTATTTCTCTTGTTCTGGGTAATGAAAGGACATATTCCATGATCGTGCTGCTGACAGAGAGTCCTTTAAAGTTTAATGTCCGCACCTTGTGCCCCGTAGCAGTAACCCGATCCAGACATTGATAGTCCTTTATTACCCTCCTACCACACTCATTACCAGCTCTATGGCTGTAATGAGGTTCTCCAATTACATTTCTGTGAATCCTAAAACCACCGTTAATCTACAAAGGATATTCCGAAAGCCATGTATCCTTCAGCTTTAGGGAAACATCTCGCTTCCTTCACAACCCTCCACAAGGATCCACTGGATTACATCTGGAGATGACGAAGGGATGATCACCATAGTCCTTGAAGACTTCTGCCTTCATTCATTAGGCTGACAAAGATCATCGTACATCCCCAAATTTATCCCAAGTCTATCCACATAATCTACCAGACTGAAACACCCATACATGCTATAAGGTGTGAGGAAGATCCTTTTACTCCTGCCTTTATGAGTCAGCATTGGAGAAGCAGTGAGAGCACCCGGAGCTTTCATCTTGTTCTGTATTAATTGATGAACAATTGGCTTTCCTCCTGGGATGTAATCATTTCTCTGACCTCGCCAAGTGTCTGGGAGGAGATGTCTTAGGACACTTCAGTTTAAATTAAGTGCTGCGGAGGCAGAACGCAGGAATGTTTAGATGGGGGAAGCTATGTTTTGGGGTAAGAACTGCTTGTATTGTCACTTTTGTAGAGCAAACATTTTGTAGCAAGAGTTGGATATCTATCTATCTATCTTCTTTAACATTGCAAGATAATTAGCTTAACTGGATGGACCTATGTTTTGTTTCATTCTTCCAAACTATGTTGCTGTCATCTTTATAACTCAATATATCTATCTGTTATATAATATTCTACATTTCTGTCTGATATTCTATCTATCTATCTATCTATCTATCTCATATCTATCTATCTATCTCATATCTATCTATCTTCTATCTATCTATCTCATATCTATCTATCTATCTCATATCTATCTATCTATCTCTCATATCTATCTATCTTATATCTATCTATCTATCTATCTATCTCATATCTATCTATCTATCTATCTCATATCTATCTATCTATCTCATATCTATCTATCTATCTATCTATCTATCTATCTATCTATCTATCTATCTATCTATCTTCTTTAACATTGCAAGATAATTAGCTTAACTGGATGGACCTATGTTTTGTTTCATTCTTCCAAACTATGTTGCTGTCATCTTTATAACTCAATATATCTATCTGTTATATAATATTCTACATTTCTGTCTGATATTCTATCTATCTATCTATCTCATATCTATCTATCTATCTCATATCTATCTATCTATCTCATATCTATCTATCTTCTATCTATCTATCTCATATCTATCTATCTATCTCATATCTATCTCTCATATCTATCTATCTTATATCTATCTATCTATCTATCTATCTATCTATCTATCTATCTATCTATCTATCTATCTCATATCTATCTATCTATCTCATATCTATCTATCTATCTATCTATCTTCTTTAACATTGCAAGATAATTAGCTTAACTGGATGGACCTATGTTTTGTTTCATTCTTCCAAACTATGTTGCTGTCATCTTTATAACTCAATATATCTATCTGTTATATAATATTCTACATTTCTGTCTGATATTCTATCTATCTATCTATCTATCTATCTCATATCTATCTATCTATCTCATATCTATCTATCTTCTATCTATCTATCTCATATCTATCTATCTATCTCATATCTATCTATCTATCTCTCATATCTATCTATCTTATATCTATCTATCTATCTATCTCATATCTATCTATCTATCTATCTCATATCTATCTATCTATCTCATATCTATCTATCTATCTATCTATCTATCTATCTATCTATCTATCTTCTTTAACATTGCAAGATAATTAGCTTAACTGGATGGACCTATGTTTTGTTTCATTCTTCCAAACTATGTTGCTGTCATCTTTATAACTCAATATATCTATCTGTTATATAATATTCTACATTTCTGTCTGATATTCTATCTATCTATCTATCTCATATCTATCTATCTATCTCATATCTATCTATCTTCTATCTATCTATCTCATATCTATCTATCTATCTCATATCTATCTCTCATATCTATCTATCTTATATCTATCTATCTATCTATCTATCTATCTCATATCTATCTATCTATCTCATATCTATCTATCTATCTATCTATCTATCTATCTATCTATCTATCTATCTATCTATCTATCTATCTATCTATCTATCTTCTTTAACATTGCAAGATAATTAGCTTAACTGGATGGACCTATGTTTTGTTTCATTCTTCCAAACTATGTTGCTGTCATCTTTATAACTCAATATATCTATCTGTTATATAATATTCTACATTTCTGTCTGATATTCTATCTATCTATCTATCTCATATCTATCTATCTATCTATCTATCTATCTATCTCATATCTATCTATCTCATATCTATCTATCTTCTATCTATCTATCTCATATCTATCTATCTATCTCATATCTATCTCTCATATCTATCTATCTCATATCTATCTATCTATCTATCTATCTATCTATCTATCTATCTATCTATCTATCTATCTATCTATCTCATATCTATCTATCTATCTATCTATCTCTCATATCTATCTAGCTATCTATCTTTCATATCTATCTATCTATCTATCTATCTATCTATCTATCTATCTATCTGTCTATCTATCTATCTCATATCTATCTATCTATCTATCTATCTATCTATCTATCTATCTATCTATCTATCTTTCAGCTTATAGGACATATGTATTATTCGTTGTACATCAGATTTCTGGTGTACAAAAGTCGTAATTTTTTGACACACATGCAGAATTCGTGACTTTTCAGGGCTATTATGGCAGGTTCTGCTGCTTTTTTCAGAGAGTGGGTGGGCCTAGCTTCAGGGTGTGTGGCCACACGTAACCTACCAGATTTGGTATAATGTACACCAGAAACCGGTGTACATTATAGCAGAAACCTACGTCAGCACAGACCTGGCATGGGATTCAGTCTGGCACACAGAGCTGTGGTCAAACGGAGCAAATGTACTAAGAGGCTTGTGTCTCTTAAAGGAGTTGTACCAACAGCACAAGGCTTACGATATCTACAGGATAGTAAATAACTTGTTGACTAGTGGCAATCTCACCGCTAAGACCCCCACCAATCTCGAGAACGGGGGTCCCGTGTGCCTCTCTGCTTGTTACTGTGGGGATGCTTCTCCTCCTGCAGTGATGTCAGAATCAATGGGCGTTGGTGGGTGCTCTATTCATTTCAGTGGGGCTGGTGGAAATACCGGAGTGCTTGCTGCTCGGCTATATCTGCAGTCCCATTGAAAGTGAATGGAGCATCAGCGTGCTTGTGCGACCAGCACTCCATTCAGTCTCCTCCTTGCAGAGGTGAGACCCCTGCTGATCACCAAGTTTTCCTCTATACTGTGGATAGGGGATACATTTTGATCCATGTACAACCCCTTAAATACATTTGTCTCACTGAGAAACGGCTCATAGTTTACTTAGTCTGGTGTATGAAATGCACATGTTATGTAACTATCCCCCTATGTCTGTCTGCTATCTATCTATCTATCTATCTATCTATCTATCTATCTATCTATCTATCTATCTCATATTTATCTATCTCATAACTATCTTTCTCTCATATCTATCTATCTATCTATCTATCTATCTATCTATCTATCTATCTCCTATCTATCTATCTATCTATCTATCTATCTATCTATCTATCTATCTATCTATCTATCTATCTCCTATCTATCTATCTATCTATCTATCTCATAACTATCTCTCTCTCATAACTATCTCTCTCTCATATCTATCTCTCTCTCTCATATCTATCTATCTATCTATCTATCTATCTATCTATCTCCTATCTATCTCCTATCTATCTATCTCCTATCTATCTATCTATCTATCTATCTATCTATCTCCTATCTATCTATCTATCTATCTATCTATCTATCTATCTATCTATCTATCTATCTATCTATCTATCTCTCTATCTATCTATTTATCTATCTATCTCATAACTATCTCTCTCTCATATCTATCTATCTATCTATCTCCTATCTATCTATCTATCTATCTATCTATCTATCTATCTATCTATCTATCTATCTATCTATCTATCTCCTATCTATCTATTTATCTATCTATCTCATAACTATCTCTCTCTCTCATATCTATCTATCTATCTCATATCTATCTCTCTCTCATATCTATCTATCTATCTATCTATCTATCTATCTATCTATCTATCTATCTATCTATCTATCTATCTATTTATCTATCTATCTCATAACTATCTCTCTCTCATATCTATCTATCTATCTCCTATCTATCTATCTCTCTCATATCTCTCTCTCATATCTATCTATCTATCTATCTATCTATCTATCTATCTATCTCATATCTATCTATCTATCTATCTATCTATTTATCTATCTATCTATTTCTGAGTATTGCAGCAAACAAGGGATCTATGTGCTGATGACATTTATGTCCCTGTGCCGGAGACGTGTAGGGATAATGCTCAGTATTCTGAGCGCCTCTTATTTCCTTCGCCATCAGCTGTTTCCCATGGTAACATACTGCAATATTATGGGAATGGTTTCATAAATAGCTTCACCTGAATGCATCGCACCCAGTGATTCTGCCACCGACGTCATCTAATGCACCATTATACCTGCTGATCCACTTACCTAGCTGTGTGCTATTTCCTTTCACTTGATCTGCAGTACAGTATATTTAATCAGAGAACATTTAAAGACCTGAAGTCCACAGGAAGTTCTGGTACGAGGCACTAATATAACTCACTCATACGCATGTAAATATTTCTGGAACTCATCAATAGAAACACAATTGTGATGGTAGGAGGTGAGCCAAGTCTATCCGGTCTACCATTTTATGTGACTTTCAATGGGGGTTTGTTTGCTCCCTTTTTTGTAGTTTTATTTCGTTACTGGTGGGTTAAGCAAAAAGCTTAATCCAAGTGCAGGGAGACACCGGGAAAGTGTTCACCTCATGAGTATACCAAACTCATAAATTATGGCAGAAGTAAATTATAGGATTTGGGACAGTTTTCTGTTATTAACCCCTTACTGACGAAGCCTGTTTGTGCTTTAACGACCAAGTAACCTTTTAATCGTCGCATTCGAGGGGCCATACTTTTTTCCTTTTTCCATCAACATTGCCATATGAGGGCTTGTTTTTTGCAGAACAAGTTGTTTTTTTTTAATGGCAGCTTCTTTGGGTACATATAATGTACTGTATAAGGGCTTATTCACACGAGCATATCTTAGCCGCTATTTTTACGGTTGGCCCATATATGCTACCATCTGATGCATTGTATTCCAATGCATCAGATCACACAGGCGTATTCCCGGGGCGTAAAAGCGCCCAGCCAGGCGCTTTTACGCCGGGCAGGAAAGATATTCCTGGAACTATCTTCCTGGCCGGACCACTGCCACTGCATAGACTCCTATGGGAGCCAATGACAGCGGCCAGAGAAGGGAGGTGGGAGGGAGTTTAGCAGCGGAGGAGACACTGGACAACCCCCATGCATCAGAACTGGTAAGTAATGTCCTCGTGCCGCGGGTAGGGTGGGATCCTGCCCACGGAACCCAACCCGCCCGTGGAAATGAGGCCCATGTCAGTACCAAATTTTTCTTTCAACTTTTTCCCACAAAAAAATAAAAAAATTAATGTTTTTTTATTTATCTCTGCACTCAAAAGACCCGTGACATTTTTTTTGTCAATGTCCTGTGAAAGAGGTTTTTTCTCTTTTGCAGGTTAAGTTGTACTTTTCAATAGTACCATTTGTTGATCCAAGCGATGTTTTGAACACTTTCTATTCTATTTTTTTGTAAGGCGAAATAGGAAAAATTAACTATTTTCACCATGGTTTTTGTATTTTTTTTATGTGCACTGTGTGGGTTAAATGATGTACTAACTCTTTTCTCTTAGTCGTTACAAACACAGCAATACCACATATGTGATTTTTATTTTTTTACATAGCTAAGGGGAAAAGGTGGGATGGGCCCTTTTATTAAAAATTTTTTTTTAATACTTTTTTAACTTTTTTATTTTTGTCCAACTAGAGGACTTGATTATCAGCATGTTTTATTCTTCTTCTAATACAGCACTATACATCAGTACAGTAGTGCATTGGAAAGCCTATGAAGCTCATCTGGAGGCTGAGCCTCATAAGCCACTGTAGCTGGCAGACCTGGAGGCTATATCCAAGCCTTTGGGTGCCATAGCAGCCCATCAGGACCTGTGGTGGTTCGGTTGGTGACAGAGGGAGCCCCCTCCCTCTGTCAGCCTTTTACATGCCGTGTTCACGCCGACTGACCAGTGTTAGGGCAAGTCCTCAGCTGAGCACCTGCTCTCACTGCGACAAGCTTCTAATGCAGCTATCGTCAAAAGAATAAAGCCCCTCAACGACCACCGTCAGAAAACGTATGGGCGGTCAACAAGGGGTTAAAAAATTGCAAATATGGCACGTCCAATAATTTATGGATTTTTGTGTTTTTGTGTTTCTCTTGCCACTTTTCAAATGTGTTGAGAAAAGTGGGCGGGGTTAGCAGGAGAGGCGAGGCCTCCTCAAACCACTAGATTACTCCATAGTAAGTCTACTCTTGCCCAGTCCGGCCAAAGATGGGCCACATTTATTACGATACTTGTATACTGAACAATTATCCTTCAGTTAGTCAGTGGATCGCGCAAAACTGAGCAGGAATTATTCAGTGTAAACGCAGCCAACTACTGAACGGCAAACAATAATTCATTCGCTTTACATTAGATGTGCATTCTATGTAGGCACAAAAACCTGATGCCAGTCGGCCCGTGTAAATAGGCAGTCGTTTAACTATGAAGGACGAGTGGAGGCGGGCGGACAGCATGATCTCCAGAGCGCTCCACCTCCATTCACTGGTGACTATCGCTTCTGTGTGAAAGCACTGGATCGATATTTGTCCCGTGTAAAGTCACCCTTAAGGCGACCCTATGGTGCCTGGACAAAATTTGTTCTGGGATCTGTACCATCCTTTCCCCCATTAGTGCTTATCTGCTTGTTACTGCGGCCCCTCTTCATTCTTCCAAGATGGCTGCTGCGAATATTAGACTACCCAATGCACAGTAAGTACTAGTGGTGTATTGGTAGTCTGATTGGCTAGTACTGCTCATGTGGGCAGAGCTAGCCAAACAGAAAGCAGCATGCAGTGTCTGACTACCAATGCATCGAGTAGTGACAGGAGCACCGCAGCTGTCTCGGAGCAGAGGTATTGTCAGAAGAAGCAGAAAGGACAACAGGTAAGATATCCCCAACTCACTCTCCGGTTTTTAGGCAAGTTGTTTTTTGCCGGAACTGAATGATTGCTTTAATTTAACCCCACTTATGCCAATGTGTTTTTGTTTTAGGCCTCCCTCACACAGGGTTTTTTTTAACGCTGCGCTTACTGCGGTTTCAGCAGCGCTTGCATGCATTTTGCCAGCGTTTTGCCTGGGAAGCTAAAAAAAAAAGTAATACTCACCTAGCAGGTGTCCTTCTGGTCCCCGCCACTGCTCTCCGGAGCTCCAGGCAGGCCGCCGTCCACTTGTCAGCACTGATAGACCATCTATTGAAATTCCTGCCTCTAGCAAGTGGCCTCTAGCAATGATGTAATTCAAATAAATGGCTGTGATTGGTGTATCAAGCTCTGGCTCTGATTGGCTGAGTCGCTGCTCCTGAACCAATCAGAGCAATCTCTTGCTGGAGGCGGGGATTTCAATCCCCGTTACTAGCAATAGATGCTTTGTTGGCTTGACAAGTGGACGGCGGCCTGCCTGGAGCTCCGGAGAGCAGCGGCGGGGACCCGAATGGCGCCTGCTAGGTGAGTATTACTTTTTTTTAGGTAGTGTTGCGTTTAGCACTGCCAAAAACGTGGTACCAAGTTGTGCCATGTTTTCAGCGGCGCTGAAACCGCTGCTTATTCACTACAACGGGCGACGCTGGGCTGAAAATGGCCAAAGATAGAACGTGCACTGCTGTCAAAGAGCAGCGTTTTGACCTTTGTGTGAGCAGTCCCATTGATATGAAGGGCGTTGTACAGTGTTTAGCGCAGCACTAAAAGGGCAGCACTAAACCCTGTACAAAAACATCTGTGTGAGGGAGGCCTAAGGGTGGCGTATTAGTAGATCTCCCCCAATATGTGTAGCATATTTCCTGATCACTCCTATCAAAAAGCAAATTTTTTTGTGCCATTTTGGCGATTAGAAGAGTAGCCACTGTCCATATTATGCCCATGCTGTTGCCCTCCCTACTTTCTCTGCTGTTGCCAAGGGTGGAGCACACAGAGGGCCCGTTGTGCGCCGATTGTCCAGGGCCCAAATCTGAGCGTTTCGGGGCCTATTGGCTCGCTCCCAGGCAGGACTGGAAGGACCTTTAAACCTCCCACAATTTGGTTCCCAGATGTTGGGATGCCTATCTATTATAAAGGACACCCGGCTGCCAAATCTGGTGCTTATTATACATTTTTTACACCCCATAATTAAGGGCCAGTGCCGCAGACAAATAGTTTCCTTCCGGATGCCGAGGAGACTGCCCATAAATCACGCCCGGTATGTACATACCGCCCGCTGGGCTGAAGGACTTATTTTCAGGCAACAGTGGTTACGAGTGGCTCCCAATTAGATGAAAGCTCCTGTGTTAGCGCCCGTGCCCCGGCACTTGTTGCCAGGTTGCACGTTTGTTGTCATGACAACTGCTATTTGTCCTGCCTCAATTTACAGGGTAAGTGCTTACCTTACATACAGAGTTATTGCTTTTTCCATTTCTGATCCGGCACAAGAGTGGTTTTCATCTGCTGACTTATGTTAATTGATTGCTTATCTCCTAATTAATAAGGTTAATTACATGAGCTTCTGGTTTGGGGGGTTATATTTATTTATTTTTTACAATAATTGGGGACGCTGAAACTGATTATTCTATTAGTAGATACATTTGTACCCATTCCCTGCGCTATAAACTGACACAATGCAGCATGGTTATTTGTGGACTGATGTTTGGTCCAAAATATAGATTTTTTTGTTTTTTGATGAGACTGAGTGCCCCATAGAAGCATCTTATGGCAACACACAGGGTGCCTATAGGACAGCAGTACAGATCCATAGGACCCCATGCGCTGCTGCACTGGCTCTGTATCTCACCATGCTGCATAAGGGTGGTTTCCCACGGGCGAGAAAATCGCACGATTTTCGCATAATGCGAGAGACAGTAAAAAAGCAGATTATGAAACCAATGATTTTCAATGGTTTCCTTCCCATCTGCGATGTTTTCACTGATGCGATCGTGAGAGAATTAAAAATTGTGACAAGCTCTATCTTTTTGAGAGGTGCGATTTTTTTTCTTTTTTTTTTCTTTTTCTCCCATGGTTCTTCATGGAGCCTCCTTTTTATCGCATTGCAACGCAACAAACTTGTGATTTTAACATTAGAAAGTCCTATTAACTTTCACAATAAAAATTGCACGTTTTTATCGCAGGCAGAAGCAATGCGATGCAATATTATTATAAAAATAAAAGCATGACGCCCCAAAATTACGGGAACAAACACACGATTTTGCTGCAATTTTCGCACGGCAAAATTGCAATCGCCTATGTGAAACTAGCCTTAGGCCTCACGCACACGGGGCAAATTGAATTGCAGATCCTGCGCTTGTCACCGGGTGATCCGCTGCTCAATTTGCCCATAGATGTTCGTGGAGATTCCTCTGCTCCAAGCACACGTGGATTTTATTTGCTAACATAATGTGTAGGGATGAGCGAGTATACTCGCTAAGGCACTACTCGCTCGAGTAATGTGCCTTAGCCGAGTATCTCCCCGCTCGTCCCTGAAGATTCGGTGCCGGCACAGAGCGGGGAGCTGCGGGGGAGAGCGGAGAGGAACGGAGGGGAGATCTCTCTCTCCCTCTCTCCCGCCCGCTCTGCCCCGCTCCCCGCCGCAACTCACCTGTCAGCTGCGGCGGCCCCCGAATCTTTCGGGACGAGCGGGGAATCTACTCGGCTAAGGCACATTACTCGAGCGAGTAGTGCCTTAGCGAGTATACTCGCTCATCCCTAATAATGTGCTAAAAAAAAATAAGCAACATGCTCCATTTTAGCTCGGATTCCGCAGTGGTTCTGTCAATGGAAACCGTCCATCCCGCAACCCTTCCGCAATGAGTATTTCGGAAGGGTTCGCAGGATCCGTGTCATTACCTAGCGACAGTGCAGGAAAATCTGTACTGCGCATGTTCGCCGGTGGCACATCTGTAGTACAGAAGAAATGACAGGTAAGCAGGGTCACCGGCAGCCGGCACGAGCGGATTCCATGTAGGATTCCCCATGCGGAATCTGTGCATGCTGTGTGCAGGCGGCCTTAATCTACTTGCACATAAGGGATATTTCCTGAGGATTCTCCACAACAAATCCACAGCAAAATCTGCATGTGTGAGGGGTACATGCACCCGGGCTATATTTATTTTGATTACGGACCACAAAACAGGTCAGAAAATCAGATGGAAATAGGATCCATTCATTTGAACTGGTGTATGCACATGAGCCTTTTTTTGTCCACGTAACGTTTTTTAGTTACATGGACAAACAGTACAAGTGGAATGTTGTTGCTCACTGTTACCACCAGGGGTCAGTATATCCACACTCTAAAATAATACAGATTTGTGAAGCCCTATGCAGCCACGCAGTCACATCCATACAGGATGCTTTAACCTATAGAATTTTACTAAAATAATGTCAGATATATAATATAAAAATTTACAGAACTACTACAACCAGAGCTACATTATTTATCGGTCTGTCCCAGTTAAATGAAATCTGCACAGCTTACTGTCCATTTCTGCCTCGGTCATTGCTCTGTAGATGCAGTAATGTAATATTGAGGCCTTATGGTTGGGCATTCATTTCTTAGTGCTGTTGTGTGTTCTCACATGTACACCCACTGCTGCCACCATCTACGTCAGTGTGAATACTGTGAGGATAATGAATTCCCACTATATCCCCATGGAAGGGATGAATGTGGCAAGTGCAGAGGAAGGGATCTACACTCATTGATAGAAAAATGAATTGACCCGGATAGAAATGTTGGATTCTTGTGAAACGCATCTGCCGTTATGTGTCGGGCAGATATGTAAGTGATCACAGTGGTGGTCTGATTAAACACAGGGTCTCGCCACCAGAGGCCATAAAAGTGCCTTCCCTGTTGCCCTATATAAGGGCTCTCAGAGGCTACTCTTGTGTAGTGGACCTCTTGTTGAGGGATCGTTGACCACTGGACGCCTCTACGATGCTCTCTGATATTTTGCCCAGTTATAGACTTTGAGAGGGGGAATATCATTGGAATGAGAGAAACTAGATGGTTGTTTCCACAAATTGCTTGCCATCTAAGCCGTTCTGACCAAGCTGTTAGGTGGTGTTGGGAGCAGTGGTTACGTGAGGACATGCACGGATGGTGAACAGGCTCCAGACAGACCACTAGTAGAGAAGATTGTTTCCACCGACGAGCATGAGCAGATCCAACAGTTTTGTCTTTCCCATCACAAGTAGCACCTTCATTACGCCTTGTCCCTGCCCTGACTATTTCATGGCTCTTATTATATGTCCTGCCATTAACACAGTCGCCTTCCTGTGCAGTGGTGTTGTGAATAGGACTGCTACAAAGAGGAACTGTATCGCCTTTAGCGATGATTCAAGGTTCTGTTTGGGAGCCGACAACGGTCATGTTTGAGTATATGGGGGCCTTGTGGTGAGCGCTTCACTCCCACTTTTCTTATGGAGTGATACACTGCCCCCTGCTGGTATGATAGTGGGGGGGTCCATCACCTACAACAGTCGGTCACCCCTAGTAGTGGTAGGAGGGACAATGACCGCTCGGTGATATGCTCAGGACATCCTGCAGCCACATGTGTTCCTCTCATGGCGGCTTCCAAGTGGCATTCCCAGCAGGATAATGCCCAGCTGCACATAGTAAGGGTTTCCATGCCAGCTCGGTTGGCAGATTTATCGCTGATTGAGCATCTATGGGACCTGCTGGGACACCTATGAATGTGCAGGATCTAGAGGCCCAGTAGAAACCTCTGTGGGCAAATGTGCCGCAGGATACCATACGGACCCTGTATGCCTCCATGTCTGACCATATCTCATCATATACCCAGGCTAGAGGCGGCACAACATTTGTACAGTTTTCCCAATAAACCTTTCACTCCAATATTGCAATCCCTAACCTATGTCAGCATTACATTCACACATATAACGTTTCATTAGATTCCAACAACTCCCTATAGGTGCATGAGTTTTTGATCTGATAGGTACTCTACAGAGCAGAGACAGGAAGTGTTGTCATGAGGACGCAGGATTAGTGGAGCTGCAGGCCATGAATTTGAGAAAAGTGCTGTGATGCATCCAGTTACATAGTTCAGGTAATGTCCTGAGTCCAGAAATAGCAGCCAGACTAGAACTAAATCTGAGTAATCCTAGACGTAGAAGAGTCTGAGCCCTGAGGATGCTTGGTTTTACCACGTTATAGATAGAACCCCTTTCATTTTTTTATTATAGTTCATGCGGCGAGAGCATTTTGTCTCTACGTGTATTAGTGATAATGGAGCAGGCACCCTTGGTCTAGTTGCCCCGTGCCTCTGTCTCCTTGGCTGGATAGATGTTCCTTCACATCACAGACTGCCGTTGGCTGGCTCCAGACACATTTTTTTACCAGTATTGGTTTTGGATTTGGATTTAATTGAATGGGTGAAATCTGCTGCAGATCTGCATCAAAATGCATGACAAAATCTGCAGCAAATCAGCTGTGTGTGAACGCACCCTAAGGGCTCTTTCACACGAGCGCATATACGCCGCGTTTTCACGCCCAGCCGTATATACGCTACCGATGTGAAGCTTTGGTTTCCAATGCATCCGTTCACACGGGCGAATACACGGTGTGTAAAAACGTGGAACCGTGAAAAATGGAACATATGCGTCCAAAATACACGCTGGCGCATATACGTTGGACAAAAAGATAGTTCTGGAACTATCTTTTGGCCAATATACGCCGGCGGGTCCTATAGACTCCTATGGTAGCAGGGGAAAAAGGAGGGGGGGAGGCATTTTTGCAGCGGCCAACGCTGCAAGAAGCTTACAGGTGCCTCTATACAGGCAATAGAAGTCAATTCAGAGGATTTAAGCCTAGTGAGGGTTTTCCGGGGCGCAACGTATTTTTTCGCTAAAAACCACCCTCATGGTCGTGTGAATGAGCGAGAAAACGCTAATTACCTTGGCGGAAAAAAGTCCTTTCATACGATTTTACGGCGTCAGCGAGAAAACTTAAAAATACCTACACCTGTGTGAAAGAGCCCTAAAAGGGTTATTTGCTTTAGTGGATAAATAAGGTAATTTAACCCTCTAATATATATTCTATATCAGTTCCTCTTCCTTTCTAATATCTTAGATTCGTGTCAGTCAATGGAAATCTCTTTAGAGGCAGAAAACCCATGCCATACTTAAAGGGGTTGTCCCGCGCCGAAACTTTTTTTTTTTTGCATAGGCCCTCCGTTCATTGCAGGACAAACCCAAGGGATGTGTTGAAATAAAAAAAAAAAATTTACTTACCCGAATCCCCTCTCTGCATCTTCTTTTTTCTTTTCCTCCAAGATGGCCGCCGGGATCTTCACCCACGATGCACCGCGGGTCTTCTCCCATGGTGCACCGTGGGCTCTGTGCGGTCCATTGCTGATTCCAGCCTCCTGATTGGCTGGAATCGGCATACGTGACGGGGCGGAGCCAGAACGCCGCTCATGCCCGGACCGACCAGAAGGGAGAAGACCCTTCTGCGCAAGCGCGTCTAATCGGGCGATTAGACGCTGAAATTAGACGGCACCACGGAGACGGGGACATCAGCGCAGGGAAGGTGAGTGTATAACTTCTGTATGGCACATATTTCATGCACGATGTATATTACAAAGTGCATTAATATGGCCATACAGAAGTGTATAACCCCACTTGCTTTCGCGGGACAACCCCTTTAATACCATACACAGCTGAGAGTTTGCTTCAGTTACATTCTATCTGATGTGAGCTAAAAAGACTTACCTACACTGACACATTGTAACACACTATCAGAATGGGAGAAGGATTTGTGCCGTGCTGTATGTAGCTCACAGTGACTTGTCTACATTGTAGCATTCTGTCAGCAGGACTAGAGGTTCCCATACAACTTCTATAGCTTTCCTTACAAACACTATTTCCCCCGCCCCCCCCCCCCCCCCCCATACTCATGAGTGCTTGGTTCAGTCGTGTGCTCATTTGTTTTACAGGGGGACAGTGGAAAACGCTGCAGCCAGCACCTCTGGCGGTGGCTTATCTGAAGGGGTGCAAAAGGATCGGACATTGAAATTCAGCTTGTTCAGTCCCTTATTCCTTCAATGACATTTGTCTGGGGAAAGTCAGAAAGCCCTAGTACACATGCGACAGTTATCTGGTCTTGTCTGGTTTAGACAGTTCTTGTTTAATGTGCATGGGGGCCTTGTGTGGTTTTTGGTGATTAAAGGACCACTCCAGTGGAAACACATTTTTCCAGACCTGTCGTCCTCACCTGATTGCCTGTCACACTCTGGAGGTCTCCTCTTTGTAGTACAGCTGCTTCCATGCAGTACAGCCCCCCAGTCTGATGCTTATCAGACACCATCTTGATGGTAAGAATTTTTCCTTTTACTTTCACACCAATTCCATGATGCATCAGTGCAGCATTAGCTATAGAATATACCATTTCTGCCTGGTGGTGGAGCATCTTAATTATCATTATCTTCTATACTCTTCTAAATAAGAGCCGCAGAAATGCAGTTCTTAAGCTCTCGCTAACGATCTGAAGGTTGCAGGTATAATCCCCTCGTGGTTCAGGTAGCCTGCTCAAGGTTGACTCAGCCTTCCATCCTTCCAAGATCGGTAAAATGAGTACCCAGGGGGGTAATAAATGAATAAACTACCTGAAAGCACTGCAGAATAAGTTGGCGCTATACAAAAACTAAGATTTTTTTAAAATAAGCCACTGACCATAAGTATACAGTCAGGAGGAAGAGCTGTGATATCCTTTAATATAGCTGTGTGACAACAGCTGTGTGATCGTCATCAGTAACTGTGACAGGAGTGCCTGCGTCCTCCTCTAGGCATTTTTGTGGTAGGGTCTATGTAACCGCATCACAAAAACTAAGAAACTGACAAGTTTTAGAGATCATAATTATACATATAAGTAGATCTGAGCTAGTGAGAATTAAAATCAGATGACACAAAAGTGTCAAACGACCTCCTGATAGCTAAATCGAGGGGAGACTACTCCCTACTGATCCTCCCCAATCTCTCCGCAGCATTTGACCAGAAACTCCTCCTCAGTATGCTTTGCTCCATCGGCCTAAAGGACACTCCTAGGTCTCCTCCTACCCATCTGACCACTCCTTCAGTGGCTCCTTTGCAGGCTCTACCTCCCCTCCTCTTCCCCTTGCTGTTGGGGTCCCTCAGATCTCAATCCTAGGCCCCCTCTACGCCATTTACACAGCCCCTATTAGACAAACCATCAGGAGATTTGGCTTTCGGTACCATCTCTATACTGATGACACCCATTTACATACCTCTTCCCGCGACATCACATCAACATTCCTCCAGAACGCCACCGACTGTCTGTCTGCTGTCTCTAACACTATGTCCTCTCTCTACCTAAAACTGAACCTCTCAAAAACTGACCTACTGGTGTTTCCACCCTCCACTAACCGACCTCATCCTGACATCTCCATCTCAGTGTGTGGCGCCACCATAACTCCCAGACAGCACGTCTGCAGTTTTGGTGTTACATTCGACCCTGATCTCTCCTTCATCCCCTACATCCAATCATTGCCTGAACATGTCAGCTGCACCTCAAGAACATCACAATAATCCACCCCTTTCTCACCATGGACAAGCTAAAAGCGCTCACTGTTGCCTTCATCTATTCTCGGTTCAATTATTGCAATTTGCTGCTAATCGGCCTCCCCCATGCTAGACTCTCTCCTCTCCAATCCATCCTGAATGCGTCAGCCAGGCTCATCTTCCTATCCAGCCGCTACTCGGACACCTCTGTCCTGTGCCGGTCACTGCACTGGCTGCCTGTCAAATACAGAATTCAATTCAAACTCACTACCCTCATCCACAAAGATCTCAACAGCACCGCTCCACTCTACATTGCCTCCCTCATTTCAATCCACCACTCAGCTCGCGCCCTCCACTCAGTTAATGAAATCAGATTAGGTTCCCCCTTTAACTCAAACCTCTCATTCCCACCTCCAAGGCTTCTCCAGAGCAGCACCAGTACTCTGGAATGGACTACCCAAAACTATCCTGGCAATCCCTAACACACAAAACTTCAGGTGTGTTTTAAAAACGCACCTCTTCAGGGAGACATACCACATCCCCTAAACCAAACCCCTCTGTACCCCGCCTGATAACATGCTCCCTGACCTACCGACTGCAGCTCCTGCTAGCCGTAATCAACCGGCATCTGCAGTCATACCGATTCAGCCACTATATGGCCTGATCATTGTCTATGTGCATAGCATCACACACTCTCCACCCTGCCATACCGTGCACATCTCCAGCCCCTTTACCTTCTGTATCGCCCCATTATCTGTAGTATGTAAGCTTGTTGGAGCAGGACCCTCACCCTACTGTCTCCATCAACTGCTTGCTTGTTTTTTATCCCGCCTCTTTTGTAAGCGCTGCGGAATATGTTGGCGCTATATAAATAAAGATTATTATCTGAGGAGGAGGCCAGGAGTCTCAGAAAGAAAGTAATAACTAACCAAGGTAACACCAGCCCACTTATATGTACTGAGGGGATTAGCTACATAATGAATGAAAAACCAAAACCCCAGAATGGCCAATTTTTGTGTAATTGGGATAACAGAAATCCCTATAAGTGAATGGTGTTTGTTAAAACCACATTCCATTACACTGCACTGTACATTGCTGCAGAACTTTAGCTCACACTCTGCAGTGATTCTGCTATGTGTGAACTCACCCTAAAAGTCAATGAAGATTGCATGGATTAGAGCTATAGATGAGCGAGCACGCTTGTTTAAGGCTGATGCTCGAGCGAGCATTGGTCTTTTCGAGTAACTGATTACTCGTCTAAGCATCATGCGGGGGGCGGCAGGGAGTGAGGAGGAGCCGGGGGGGGGGGGGGGGAGAGGGAAGAGAGATCTCTCTCACTCTCCCCCCCCACTGCCCGCCCCCCCCCCCCCTCCCGCATGGTGCTCAGACGAGTAATCAGTTACTCGAAGAGACCAATGCTCGCTCGAGCATCAGGAAAAAAAAAGCGTGCTCACTCATCTCTAATTAGAACCAATCTGGCCCCAAATATTAGTACTTCCCATAGCAGTCAGATTAGTTCTGATCTGTACAACCTTTGTTGACTTTTAGGGTGAGTTTATACTCAGCGGAATCACTGCAGAACATGAGCTGAAATTCTACAGCAATGTAGAGTGTAATTGAATTGGCTTTTAACAAAAAAAATGCAATGGAAGATAGTCATAATGTGGATTTCCGAACCCACAACAGGCTGTATGTGTTGCAGGAATGCAGTCATTACCATGCAGTGAATGAATTCCACTGTGGAAATACACATCAAACAGATTGTACTGCAGATTTACTATGTAATCATACCCTTGCACGTCCAAATGCTTTGTCATTGGGCTGTGTAAAAGGGACAATCATCAGCTGACAAATTAGTGACCGCCTGCTGATTGGCTGTACATCTTTCTATGTGAACGGGGCGATCTACAGCCAGCCTATGGGGATAAACAATTGTAATTATGATCATTTATTCCCCCCATAAGCGACTCACAGCTCATGTAAGTGAAAAGTAAGCAAGCACAAATTGACATTCCTGTTGATCGGGGCTTGTTACATTGGGCCGAGAATTAGTTTAAAAGGATTCTTCGCACATTGCCATAAATAGTCATTTGCACAATCGTAACCATTATTGTTGATAGACCGAAGCAGTCGTATAGGAAGTAACAGACCGTACCTTCTCATTGCACACGTTTCTTGCTGTCACCCTCATGCAGTATGTGAAGATGCAGCACTAGTGGCCATTATTCTACATGGCTGAACATGCTCTGTTGCATGGTGTAAATATATCCTGAAAATTAATTGAAGTAACATAGCACATTTCTCCATCGCCTCCAGCGATCAGAAGTGTGAAGTGCACATAGAAGCGGAGATTTTATGGTAATTCCCATTAAGTGTTTTTTCAGCTTAGCAACTTTTTGTTAGCATTTATTTGGAATACATTAACCCATTATATATGCTCTTCAGTTACAATATAAGTGTGCTTCTGAGGCAATGCCAAGATGTCTATCACACTGTAAAGTGAATTTCCACCCTGTAAGACTTGTCCAGTAACTGTATATCATAGGTCATGCAAGAATTGGGAACGGCTCAGCAGCCTGCTCCATACCCTGCTGACAGATAGCCGCGATCGGAGGTAGCAGACTTATTGCTGTATATCGCACAAGCAGTCAGGCGAAAATTGAAAAAAAAAAACTTTTCCATTCTACAGATAAAAAAAAGCAAAAACTAAACATAACTGTGTCCGTAAAAGTCTGAACTATTGAAATATCACATTCTCTATCCTGCATAGGGAATATCCTAAAAAATGACAGAATTGCTTTTTTTTAGCACTCCCATCTCCCAAAAACCATTGAATTAAGGGTGGATTCACACGACCGTATATTGGTTTGGTTTTCACGCCGAGCCGATATACGGTGTCCTTGTCTGCAGGGGGGGGGGGGGATGGAAGAGCCAGGAGCAGGAACTGAGCTCCCGCCCCCTCTCCGCCCCTTGCCACTATTTGCAATAGAAGGGGGCGAGACGGGAGCGGAGCTAAGTCCTGCCGCTTAGCTTCGCCCCACCCCTCCCATTGCAAATAGTGGTGAGGGGCGGGGAAGGGGCGGGAGCTCAGTTCCTGCTCCTGGCTCTTCCATCCTCCCCCCCCTGCAGACAAGGACACCGTATATCGGCTCGGCGTGAAAACTGAGCCGATATACGGTCATCTGAATCTACCCTAAAAGTGCCCAAAAGAGTACCAGGAATGGTACCAATAAAAAACTATAGCTTGATTTGTAAAAAAAAAAAAAACAAGTCTTCACACAGCCCAAGAAATTTTTTTATAAGAAGTTAGGGGGTTGAGAAAAAGGATACCGAAAAGCGATTTTTAATTTTAAATAAATACGATTTTTATTTTTATTTTTTAGTAGTAGAAAGACCTAAAAAAATATAAAATGCTATCCCTATAATCATACTCTTCCACCGTTCTTTTATTAACCACACTGTGCATGCCGTAAAAGCAAAATACCTTGGTGCAATTGTATTTTTTTTTCCATTCACCCCACTTAAAAAGTTGTTATATAATATATTTCATAGTACATTAGTTGATACCACTAAAAATATAACTGGTCCTACAAAAATCAAGCCCTTATATGGCTACATTTGCGAAAAGGATCTCAAAGAAACATGGGGATAAAAAAAAACAAAGAAAAATGAAAAATATCAGGTCTTGAAGGGGTTAAAGACCATTTTGTTTTTGTTTTTTTAACTACTTGTTAATCCATACTATATCTTTATATCTATTTTGGCTATACAGAACTCTAAATCCACTGTATAGACAAAAAGTGCTACTTGCTTCCACTAGAGGGAGCTCAGGAGCTTCCTGCATACACATTGCCCAATTTACACATTGAACTCCATAATAAAACAGAATGCAGATAGCTCCCCATAGTGGTTGCTGCAGGTAGATAGAATTTTATCATTTAGCACTGTGTCTATAAAGAGGATTTGGAACTGTGTATCAGGAAATTGAAGCTCTGGCCGATATAAAAAGAAATGAATCATAGCAGAATTTTAGAACTACTTAAATGGCGTGCATATGAGGATATCCATGGCCTGAACAGACTGAAACCGATTCCGTTGCAGCAGACTGGGTTCTATAATAGTTCCCAGGTAGACGCTCCCTGGTGGAGCTCAGTAGTCTGCAGAATAAGATCCTCCTTCAGTATTACAGACTTGTTTACTCAGTGTTACAGATTCAAGGTTATAGGGTAGTATGGGGGGGGGGGGGGGGCTTATCTGTCTTCTCACCAGTCTGCACAGTATTGCAGCAGCTGCTGTTAATATCTCCACATCCGTATAAATAGTCATTCTACCAGTAAGTGAGGTGATTTTTAGACACATCAAGTTGCTTCTGCGCACACGCTCAAAATACTCTCCGCTTGATTTTCTTTTACTGGAAAATGGCTCCAGCTGGTGACCTGTTAAATGCTCTGAACTTGGCCGTGTCACTCATAGGAGAGGTGACTTTGTATTGTGTTATTATCTGTGCATGCATATCTAGAAGTAAGAACTCTAAGGCTGGGTCCACACGGGGCGGATTCCCGACGGAAATCTTGCGGTTTGGCCGCAGCCAAAAACCGCGAGATTTCCGCCGGGAGAACCGCTGCTTCAAAACCCGCGGTGGTTTTAAAGCGGCCCGGCCGCTGCGGCCAGCACACCCATAGAGGAGCGGGGGGGAAAAATGAACATGCTGCGGTCGGCGGTTAGTTCTGAGAAATCTCGTCCACATGGCTGGCTAATCCCGGGATTAGCGCCCGCATGCGGATTTGCCGTGGCGAAATTCCACACGGAATTTCCGCGGCAAATCCGCGCCGTGTGAACCCAGCCCATGTGAATTATAGACTTAATGGGTTTGTGCCAAAATAGCACCCCCTTGTTTATTTGCTCTATTAGGGCATATTAGCACCATAGCGCGCGGTTCCCTTCTTAGGACCCTACTCCATGTCCTAGAACAAAAAGCCACTCGGTAAGAGCAACTTCTCCCTTGGCAGACATGTCACCTGGTTATTATAAGACGATCATTTATGTAAATGGCCGTCCTGTAATGCTACAGGCATCCCTAAGAAAGATCAGCTGTATGCTGTGGTGCCAAGAGCAGGACTGGTATCAATGAGTCTGAAAAGAATTACTAGAACAGCACCCCAGAAAGTAGTCTCAATTACCAAGGGAGAAGAAAGATGTCACTCGCCGGGTGTCAGAGGAGGACCTAATAAGAATTTACTCCCGCACCAAGACGCCAGCTTAGTATAATCAAATAGTGTGCTTGTGACGCCACACGAACCCCTGTCCAAAGCCAGACATCCACATATGGAAAGCACCTCAATGCTGTGAGCTTTAGGCCTACTTCACATGGGCAACACGGCATTGCCACAAGAAAATCGCAGTGATATCGCATCGCTGGTCCGTGCGATATCGCTGCGTCTTCTCGCGGCAATGCCGCGATTTTGTAGTGCTGCAAAGTTGCATGTGGTGCTACAAAGTCGCGCGACTTTGTAGCACCACATGCGAGGATTTTCGGGGAAGGCATAAAATATGAGCCCTTCCTCCGAAAATAAGCCGTAGCTGAAGAAGAAAAAAAAAAACATACATCACCTCTCCCACGCTGTCAGCCCGGCTTATTTTCGGGGAAGGGCTTATATTTCAAGCCTCCCCCGAAAATCCTCGCATGTGGTGCTACAAAGTCGCGCGACTTTGCAGCACCACATGCGACTTTGTAGCGCTACAAAATCGTGGTATTGCCGCGAGAAGACTCAGCTATATCGCACGGACCAGCAATGCGATATCGCTGCGATTTTCTTGCGGCAATGCTGTGTCGCTCGTGTGAAGGAGGCCTAAAGGACAAAAGGAGAAGCGCCCAGGGGGCAGGGGTAACTACTCTAATGCTATACAGTAAGGAAATAAGGAATTTACAGTTTAGCAGTCTCTTTGCACAGGTGAGTAATTAGGAGCGAGGTTACTTAATCAGGGTCTAATAAATTGCATCTGTGTCCATTCCAAATAGAGGAGGAACAGAAGCACTACAGATAAGTGCTGACTCAATCACAACCTCAGTGAGCGTGCGAGCTGAGTGTGCGTGGCTGTCTTCTAACCGTACTGGGTTCTAAGTGTGTGACTTAGGATTAGTAACTTTGAAAAAGTAATTTATTTAATTAAATAATAATAATCTTTATTTGTACAGATAGTCCCCGACTTGCGAACGTTCTATTTACGAACTTCGCAAGATGCGAACAATCTGTTCTGCACAGTATGATGTAATGCTATGGCACCGGACAGGCTTCTATCAAGCCTGATAGAAGCCTGTCCGGTCAGATCGCGGGACACTGTGCGGTTGCTAGACAGCCTGGGGCCTTCTGAAAGGCCCTAGGGCTGCATATGCAGAGCGCCTATCAAGCCGTGCGCTTGATAGGCATTCTGTATAGGCAGCCCTGGGGCCTATACAGCCGGCACCCGGCGGCAGCAGTTCCGGTGAGCCGCGCCGCTCGTCGGAACTGTTAACACTTTAAATACCGCTCTGACATTTAAAGTGTTAACAGTTCCGACGAGCGTAGCGGCTTGTCGAAACTGCAGCCACCGGGTGTCCGCTGTAAGAACAGCCTGCACCCGACGTTGTATGGAGCGGGATCCACCCGCGATCCCGCTCCATACAAACATTTGTTCGAACTTGCAAACAGGTTCCTGGAATGGAACCTGTTCGCAAGTAGGGGAGCATCTGTATAGCGCCAACTTATTCCACAACGCTTTCAAGCATGCGAGAAACACAAACAATACATCAATTACATGTCATATACACTCAGTTTGAAACAAATGTGGTGGTGGGGTACAGGAGGTACAGGGGGGGGGGAATAGCATGGGGGAACACAGGCAGTACGGGAATTTCATATGGAAATCAGTTATTAGAAAGCAAAAGGGGTGGGGCGGTAAGGAGGTGCAGGGATAGAGATCATATGTAATAGGCAGGGTGGAAGGTGTGGGGAGCCATAGAGATGAGCAAGGGGACTAGGTCAGGGGATTTGTTATTGAAGAGGTGAGTTTTTAAGCCGCATCAGAAATTTCGTGCATCAGGAATTGTCCAGATGCCTTGGGATAGAGCGTTCCAGAGGATACGTGCTGCTCTAGTGAAGTCCTGTAGGCAAGCATGTGAGGCTCGTATTAGAAGGGTGTTTAGTCTGATTGTGTTAGCGGATCGGAGTGAGCAGGCTTGGTAGTGTATGGACAGGAGCGAGGCGATGGTCAGAGTCCAGTGTGACCCCAAGGCAGCGGGCGTGCTGTCTGGGGATTATGATGGTGCCAGACACTGGAATGGAGATGTTAAGGGGAGGTCGGTTGGAAGGCGGAAAGACAAGGTCAGTTTTAAAGAGGTAAAGTTTGAGAAAAAAGGAGGACATAGAGTTAGAGACAGCAGGCAGACAGTCGGTGATACTTTGGAGGAATGGTTCTCACGGGAAGAAGTATATAGTTGGGTGTCATCAGCGTAGAGATGGTATTGGAGGCCGAGTTTGAGGATGGTTTGTCCAATTGGGGCTGTGTAGATAGAGAAGGGGACCAAGGACCGAGCCATGGGGGACCCCGACAGCGAGAGGAAGTAGAGAGGAGATAGAGCCAGGGAAGGAGACGCTGAAAGAGCGGTCAGAGAGGTAGGAGGAGAACCAGGAGAGAGCAGTGTCCTTTAGGTCAATGGAGCGAAGCATAGTGAGAAGGAGGTCATGGTTGACAGTGTCAAATGCAGCAGAGAAGTCAAGGAGGATTAGTAGGGAGTAGTTACCCCTCGACTTTCCTGTCATCAGGTCGTTTGATACTTTTGTGAGGGCAGTTTCGGTCTAGTGTAGAGAGCAGGAACCAGACTGAGGAGGTCAAGGAGGAAGTTGTCAGAGAGAAAGCGTGTAAGGCAGGAGTAGGTCAGGTGTTTTAGTAATTTGGAAATGAAGGGGAGGTTTAAGACGGTTCGGTAATTAATTACTGCTTATTTGAAATATTTGTATGTATATATATATATATTTTGTTTGTTTGTTTTAATCTAATCTATTTGTACGATCCCCATTTAGAACGTGCTCCATGATTGACAATACCGCCCAGTATACTAGATGTGAGCATTTGTGCATTTGGAAGCCCTTATCCTGGTTCTAAATGCACAGCTCGCAACACTGAAATCCATTAGCAATGTGGAAAGGAGCTTGCTGCTCACTGAGCAGGCACTCGCTGGGGTAGATGTGGGGGATCGATGGTACTTCGGGAGAGCAGGATGAGCAGGCAGCTAGCTGGGGTAGATGTAGGGGTGGATGGTAGTTCGGGAGAGTAGAATGAGCAGGTAGCTAGCTGGGTGATAGAAGGAGGGGTAGAGGGAAGAGATCCAAGAAGGCTAGTTTTGAACTGGTACACCCCAACAAGTTTGCAAAGTTGTCATATGAGGGGGTTGCCATTACAGGATTAGCACCGCTGCAGCACGACATGCTTCTGACCACCACTGTAAGAAGGGGAACAGGAGCGCAGGGCAGGCTAGACAGGTCTGGTAGTGGGGAACTCAATTATTGGGGGGACAGACAGGGCAATCTGCCAGAAACACAAGGATCATCGAATAGTGTGTTGTTTTCCTGGCACTTAAGTTTGACACATCCGGATCGGGTTAACAGATTTCTGGGAGGGGCAGGTGAAGATCCAGTGGTCATGGTACACATTGGCACTAATGGCAAAGTTAGAAGTAGGTGGTAGGTCCTTAAAAATGATTTCAGAGAACTAGGATGTAAGCTTAGGGCAAGGACCTCCAAAGTAGTATTTTCTGAAATACTACCTGTACCTTGTGCCACACCAGAAAGGCAGCCAGTACTCAGGTAGGTAAACAAGTGGCTCCAAAGTTGGTGTAGGAAGGAGGGGTTTAGGTTCCTGGAGAACTGGACTGACTTTGCTGTCGGCTAAAGGTTCAACCGTATGGATGGGCTGTGTCTCAATGGGGAGGGTGCAGCTGTGCTGGAAGAGAAGATGACTAGATGGTTGGAGGAGTGTTTAAACTAGGAATTGGGGGTAAGGGAAACCAGAGAGATAGAGGGGAAGATAGTATAGACAGTAACCTGGGACTAAGTAATGGAAACAGGGTAGATCAGTGGGAGGGGTAAGTAGAGTTAGAATGGGCAGAATAGTTAATAGGGATACACGTAATGTTAAAAATAGGTTGTGTGTCTGGGACCTGTGCTTCTACGGGTTTCCATGAGCACTGCTTCACAGGTGAGGGTTAATTGAGCTGGCTGGGTGTGGTGTTTCTCCAGCCAATCCCCTCTGATCTGCTGCATATAGAAACCAGTATCTCTTGGTAGAAGATGCTGGTCATTTTAGTGCTTTACTGTTTTACTCTGTGTTAATCCCACTCAGAGCTGGTTTTATGCATTATTGTCTGTAGTGCCTCTCTCACCTTCCCTGAGGACGGTCTGGACACCTGTTGTCCCTCCCCTCCTTGCATTCTGGGATGCTTGCATTGAGTAATGTATGGTATGTTGACCACACAGGTGCATACACCTGCAGGTTTCTGTCTATTCCTTCACAGGTGCGGCCTCTAGACATCTGAAGTCTTATGTGTGTGTCAGGTGGGTAATGCCTGAAACTGTTCCCTGTTATAGATATAGTAGATGCCCAGCAGCATCACTCCTCACCACACTGTTTGGTCGGACAATCCACATGCAGCAGCCGCCAGGAATCTGAACGTATTCCTCACTGGATCCAAATGAAGAAAATGATGTGGCAGCATTCAAGTTGCTAAATTCAAGATTCTTTATTCTCCCATGACAAACAGAGCAGAAGGCAGCAGCGTTTCGACCCAGATCAAAACGTTGCTGCCTTCTGCTCTGTTTGTCATGGGAGAATAAAGAATCTTGAACTTAGCAACTTGAATGCTGCCGCATCATTTTCTACTGTTCCCTGTTATATCTGCATGGTGTGAGGACACTTGGACTAGCTATGTTTTACTATCTGTATGCAAGTGAGTTCTGGGTGGGGTTCCTGTTCTATGTGGTATGCATAACCTTGTGGGTTGGTGTGAACAGCGACTTGTTCCATATGTCTGTGCAGGTGGCCTAATGTGAGGTGTGAACGGTCGTGTTCTGTGTTTAGTGTGTGTGAACAGTGTTGTGTCCTGTATTTTGTACATATCTTCAGGTTCCTAATCAGGGATAGCCAGGTCCCAGATGAAGACAGTGGGGCTGTCTTTATCAGGACAATCACACCACTTTTAGGCAGGGGTTCCCCACTTTCCCTGATTAGTAAGGGATAAGTGTCCTTCCATTTTTACCTAGAGAGGTGTTATTGGTCTATGCAACATGATGAGAGTTGTTGCGATTTTGTTAGGACAACATCTTGCGTCCGTGCTGAGGCGTGGTGCTTTAGAAGCTGAAACCTGCGGATCTCATAAAGGTTATAACTTTCTGTTTATTACTAAAGATAATTACCTTACCCAACTTGTACAGGACCCGACTAGAGGGACATCCATTTTAGACTTAATATTAACCAGGCTGGGGATTGTAAGGGAATTAAGTAAGGTGATACATAGACCCTTGTTTCTCATATTTAAGGACTTAATAGTGGCAGGGTCTGTTCCACTGGATTGGCACATAGACAATGTGGTGCTAATATTCAAAAAGGGGTCAAAAAGGAACCCGGAATTTACAGGCCGGTAAGTCTAACTTCTATTGTGGATAAAATGTTTAAAGGGTTTCTAAGAGATGTAATCCTGGGGTACCTCAAGGAAAATAGCTGTATAACTCTGTACCATCATGGGTGTACCATCATGAGCGACAGGGTCGATCCTGTCAAACCAGTGTGATCAGCTTCTATGAGGAGGTAAGTTCTAGACTGGACCAGGGAGAGTCATTGGATCTTGTGTATCTGGAGTTTTCCAAAATGTTTGACACTGTGCCGCATAAATGGTTGGTGTATAAAATGAGAATGCTTGGTCTGGGCGAGAATGTGTGTAAGTGGTTAACTGGTCAGTGATAGAAAGCAGAGGGTGGTTATAAATGGTACATACTCTGATTGGGTCACCGTTACTAGTACCAGGGGTCAGTATTGGAGGGGTCACTGTTACTAGCTGGGTACCACAGGGGTCAGTATTGGAGGGGTCACTGTTACTAGTGGGGTACCACAGGAGTCGGTTTTTGGCCCTATTCTTCTTAACATATTTCATAATGACCTGGTAGAAGGATTGTACAGTAAAACATTAATATTTGCAGATAATGCAAAACTATGTAAAGAAATTAACACAAGAGAGGATGCAAAACGGTTGCAAGAGGAACTGGATAAGTTGAGGGCTTTGGCAGAAAAGTAGCAAATGAGGTTTAACCCTGATAAATGTAAGGTTCTGCCCATGGGCAGAGGAAATACATGTCACCATTACATAGGAAACCACTGGGCAAAACTGATATGAAAAAAGACTGAGACATTTTAGTTAACTGTAAGCTTAACTGGAGCATTCAGTGTCAGGCAGCTGCTGCCAAGGCAAATAGGATTATGGGGTGCATCAAAAGAGGTCTAGGGGCACATGGTGAGGACATTGTTCTTCCTCTTTACAAGTCACTGGTCAGACCACACATGGAATATTGTGGACAGTTTTGGGCGACGGTACTCCGGAAAGACATATCAGAGCTTGAGCGGGTACAAAGGCAACTAAAATAATAAACGGAATGGGCGGACTACAATACCCAGAGAGATCATCAAAATTAGGGCTATTTAAATTAGATAAAAGACGGCTGAGGTGTGACCTAATAACTATTTATAAGTATATCAGGGGACAGTACAGAGATCTCTCCCATTATCTGTTTAAACCCAGGACTATGACTGTAACTAGGGGCGCCCTCTACGTATAGAGGGAAGAAGGTTTCTACACCGACATAGAAGGGTGGTTCTTTACTGTAAGAGCAGTGAGACTATGAAACTCTGCCTGAGGACCTGCTGGTGAAAAATTCGATAAAAGAGTTCAAGGTGGCCTGGACGCCTTTCTTGAGCGATATAATATTATATGTTATAATGATTAATAACTTCAGAAGGGTCGGTGATCCAGGGATTATTCCGATTGTTAGATTAGAGTCAGGAAGGAATTTTTTCCCTTAAATACATAAAAAAGTGGCCTCTACCTCATTATTTTTTTTTGCCTTTCTCTGGATCAACATTGGGGGGTAATACTATGTTACTAATTTGGAGGGGGCATATACACTATATGGACAAAAGTATTTGGACACTGTAGAAAATCAGCAAATATGCAAATACTGAGTTTGCCAAACGGTATTCTAGGACGGACATGGGTAAAACAAAAAGCTGCTCATTATGTAATAACTATTCACTCATGCGATCAAGCACTTGTGGGACAAACTGGAGCGACGGGTACGACACCGCCACCCAAGCCCATCTGCACAACAATCTCTTCTCACAGCTTTCCACGAGGAATGGCGAGCTATTCCTGCCCAGACTCACAGAGAACTTGCAGGAAGTATGCATCGACGTGTTGCCACTGTAATACAAGCAGAAGGAGGGCCGACACGTTACTAAATAAAATAATACAGCACTTTTTCTGAAAAACTTGCAGTATCTAAATACTTTTGTCCATATAGTGTATAACTCACTCACTATGTTACTGAACAAAATATCCACCAGTATCAGGGTGTTACAGCCTTCATAAATTGGCAGATCCAATACAAGAATTTGAAGGATAGGTTTAATAAATGGCTGAGCGCTGCCTGTGATTGGCTGAGCACTGTGACCAATCACAGGCAGAGCTCAGCTGTCATTCAATGGCTGAGCTCTGCCTCTGATTGGTTACAGCGCTCAGCCAATCAGAGGCAGCGCTTTCTGGAGGCGGGGATTTTTCAATACACGGCCTCCAGAAGAAAAGAGAAGACTGCCGGGGCCAGAGAGAAGAGCCGGACAGGTCTTCTAAGTGAGTTAAATTTTTTTTTTCAGCCAGGGATGATTTTCAGGGAAGGGCTTATATTTCAAGCCCTTTCCCGAAAATTATCACCAGCGCTGTTGGCGCCGGCCCCATTGACAGCAATGGGTGATAGCACAGATTTTTCTTAGCGCTGTGACTGTGCAGTGAAGGCATTGCAAATGAGAATGAAACCATTGAAAATCATTATTTCATTTTCATGCGTTTTCACTCACTCTTGCATCGCAAGAAAGCCTATCGCCAGTGTGAAGCCGACCAGATACTGATGGATATTTTGTGCAGTAATGTGGTGAGGGGGCTATATATGCTTTCTCCAAATTTTGTGTTGGAAGTTCCTTATTTACTTTTCTTTATAGTATTATCATGGAAACCACTGCCCCTGGGTGCTTCTTTTTTTGTCCTATACGTTAGCGGCTCTCGATGACCAGCTGATCGGCCCAAACCCTGCATTGTGCCTCTTGACACTACGCCTTTTAACGTTCGTTTACTCGCACCTCTGAATTATACTTCCATGTACTTCTGATTACACGCATTGAATGGGAGCTGTACCTGCAATACCAACCCTGACTGCTGCTCTGTCTGTAGTAACGCCAGCACTGGAAATCAAAAGAGAGGTGGGGAACTCGAGCGGCGGACCCCTGCCGATCATGGATTGACCTGTCCTGAAGACAGGTCATCAATAGAAAAAAAATCCAATAAGTCCCTAACAAGCCCTTTAAGGCCAGCTTCACATCTGCGTCGGAACCTTCAGCCGGAGGTTCAGTTGCAGATCTGGCTGCAAATACCAGAAGGAAAAGCGACGCATGCAGCAATTTTCCAACTGTTCCAAAACCAGGCAGCTGGGTGGAAAGTGGCCGGACCTGATTATAGTCATTGGGGTCCACCCAGCGATGCTCGGTTCCATCAACAGATGGATATACTTGGCTACGGGTTCCCATTTCCTGCTCCCCGAACGGAGAAGAGAAGCGGTATCCCCAGCGCAGGTGTAAAAGCACTCTAGGTCATGCAGGTTTGTTAGGTCTTACTATAAGGCTAATAAGGGAGATGGAACAATGCCTGTACAGCGCCACCTATTGGAAGGCAGCAACATCTCCTATTTGGTTCGTATTACTGACCGAAAAGGCCATGCAAGTTTATGGAAGGGGTAAAAATACGCAATGAGTACACGTTACATGTGTATTTATGCAGGAAGGAAGGAGACATTTCCTTCACCTTTCTGCTATTTTTTTGCATGTGTAAATACATAGTGGTCACTATGTATTTATGCGCAAAAAAGCCGAAATTCACAGGGAATAGACGTTTTCGGTTGCATAAATATGCTGCTTATTATACCACACTATGCCCGTGTGAGTGAGACCTAAAGCAGAACATTGCACAGCACATCTCACAGTATTTAGCAGCTGCAGCCTTCGCCTCGTCTCTCCCTGGGTGTCGTGCTCTTAGGCTGCTTTCACACTTGGTGTTTTTTGAACCACAACCAAAAAAAGCTTAAAACAGCCACATCCATATATGCATTTTATAAAACTGCAGCCTTGTTTCCACAGTACTGATAAACTGATGAACGCATATTAAGGCTTGTTCACACCTTCGCTACATCATTCCATTTATCAACTCCCACGAGCCGTTCAACAGTACAACCCTTAAAGCACTGGATGCCAATCTGAATGGCGCTACATGAACCCCATTGACTATAATAGGGGCGCAACTGGATTCAGTTATGCACTCGAGGATGAAATAGTGCTACACGCTGTGCTAGTTCATCCTAGATTTTTAACAAAATTGTGCTGAGGAACTCTGGACCCTTATCTACATATGAACACACACTGTCAGTAACCCGCTAAAATTCTTCTTTCTCCTTATTCTTCCTTCCTTTTTTCCTTCTTTTAAAAAGAAGGAAAAACAAGAATAATAAGAAGAAAGTAAAGGAAAGAAAAATATTATTTTTCCTTTTTTCATCTTTTACCTTCTTTTTTGTCATTTTTCTTTTTTTTCATTCTTCTTTTTTCCTTCTTTGTCTTTTTTTCCTTGTTTCCTTCCAGTTCTTTCTTCCCATCATCCTCCTGTTTCTTAGAATCATCGAATTGTAGAGTTGGAAGGGAGCTCCAGGGTCATTGGGTCTAACCCCCTGCTCAGTGCAGGATTTACTAAATCATGCCTGACAAGTCTGTCCAGCCTCTAAACACTTCCATTTAAGAACTCACCACCCACTGTGGTAACCTGTTCCACTTACTGATCACCTTCACTGTCAGAAAGTTTTTTCTAATAACTAATTTGTTTGTCCTTTTCTTTCTTTTTTCTCCTCTTCTTTTTCTTCATTAATTTTTTTTACAGATAGCACAAAAGTATTTAGATACCCTGCTAGGTGACCTAAGAGTGTTATACAGGGTTTTTATCACTCTTAGATAGTGTTATACACCAGTGTTGGGGGTATTGGTGAAGTTATGGTTCGGTTCAAACTAAGTCAGACCATACCTAACTTTTTGCTGAAATTTGGTGGACTGGACAAACAAAACTTTTCAAACGTTTGCTCATCACTACTCAAGAGCCATAAGTCCACATTTTAGGCCAGATTAATACTAGTGTTGTTTGACCCCAAAGTGTGGCAATATTACATTCTTGGGATCTTGTAAAATGATGGTCTTGATTCTGTTTGGTATCAGTTTGCATCCATAGAAATGAATGAATGAAAGCGGCATGTGGTTTTTATCCCAGTCCATAGTGAGGGGAATGTGATTCTGTTACTTGCCACTAGATGGAACTCTTTAGTTAAGAGTCTTCATTTTCAGAAAATGAAGAAACTTTCTCCTCTGTGTCCTTGGATTGACGGAATCATAATGTGTCATGTACCTTTTTTTATAGGAGCATATAGAGAACCGGACTCCTAAATCACTTGTTCTATAAAAAATATCTTAAAGTGATAGCTTAACTCTTATCATCTGCAACTTGCTTAGTACATATTGTAGTTTCACACCAGCTGAAGATTGCAGATCACTGACTTTATATATTCATCCAAGTCACAGGCATTAATGTAGCAGCTGTAGAAATGTATGTGCTTAGATCAATTTGCAGCATATACATATAAATGCTGCAAAACTAATTCATTAAAGAGTTATTTCCATCTTATAAAGTAATGGCTTATCGCTAGGGTATGCAATCACTTCATGATCATTGGAGGTCTGACCTCTGGGATACCCACTGACCCTGGGAATAAATGATACGCAGCGCTGAATGTAACTGGTTACAGTTCCACGAAGAGTCAGGAGCGCCGCTGTGCTGCGCAGAACAGTGGTAGGGCCATAATGCCGCACCAACACAGCGGTACCTTCATTCTCGATACGATAACACCTAGGGGGACTTAGAAAGACTTGTCAACTAATACCATAAATTACTTGTATAGTCATAAAAAAGCAAGCAAAAAGTTAACCATATTGTGTATCACACTTTATTGAAGTACTTAAACTTAAAATTAAAGGGTTGGTCCATTTTATTAGGACCCCATCAATTAAAATCTAATCATAATTGCAGTCATCCTGCTGCTGGGGCCTTTGGTGATCAACCATAATCTGCAAGGAGGCCTAGCAGTAAGTGTACAATTTCTCTGCATTGCTAGAACACGAAAAATTAAGCATTTATGGTGTTTGAAAATCAATGGCATGCCTGTGTAAAGAGGATCTGTCAAGGGATAAAGTCAGTCCGGCTGGTTACATAGCTCTGCAGCTGCTGTCCCACTGACTCTATTCCCTTTTTCTTTCATACTTCCTTCCCTTTGCCCGTATGGGCTCTTCTTAGGTCTGGCTCCTATCACAGTCAGTGTGTCAAGTTGGTGGTTTCCACTGCTGTCAATGATTGACAGTCTGACACCATTCATTGATGGTGAGCAGTGGGGACTGGTCACTTGACACATTGACAGCGATGGCAGCTAGACCTAAGAAGAGCCCATACGGCCAAAGGGAGGGTAGTATGAAAAAAATGGTGACTCTTTTCTGACTATATTATTCTAAAATTTCCTTGAAGTTACGCTTCTCTCTCGGAACAAAGGCCAGAGTGGGAGTTGGGGGGCGGGAGGAATATAAACTAGTGTCCACCTTTCTCCTAATTCTGCTGCATTATTCTATTCCTCTTCACTCTTCCAAGGTGACCACAATGATTCTTAAAGGGGTTGTCCAGTTGTAAACTCTTGATGGCCTATCCTTACCACAGACTGTCAATAGTAGATCAGTGAGGATCTGTTATAAGCGACCCTTCCAATCACCTATTTGCTGGGCCAGCGTACTTATGCACTAAGCTGATTTCTGCAGGAAGCCAACAGCTCCATTCCCATTGCAGTGGTCAGGTTTGATATTGCGAGCCAAGTTCCCAATTAAGTGAATAGGAACTTTTCCTGTAATACCAAGCCAGGCCACTACAATGGGAACGGAGCTGTCAGCTGCCTGCAGAAAACAGCTCAGTGCATGAGCGCACCAGCTCGGCAAACAGCTGCTTAGAAGAGGTCCCAGGCGTTGGATTCCAGCTTATCTATTATTGATGACTTGTCCTAAGGTCCTTTAACAACTACCTGCTATACACTGAGCACTAGTGGTGCCTCAGTAGTCTATCACATTACAAGCAGCATGCTGTGTCTAACTACGAATGCACAGTGTGCAACGCGTAGGCACAGGAGCGCAGCAGTCATCTAGGAACACCACAGACGGGTCCCTAAAACAGCAGAATGGGGAAAAAGGAGGGCACCAGCTAACATGACTACCCCCTCTGGTCCCTGGATACATTTTGTCTCTGGGACTGGAGGGTCGCTTTGATAGTATATCTGAAAATAGTCTTTCTAAACCTGACAATCCCTTTAAATGTGCACTGCTGGGCTTTTGAAGTCAATGAGAGCTCAAATCGGACCCGATGAGCAATGCTCTCATCATGTGTAAGAGGAAGGTGAATCGCGATCCTGGACTGTTGTGTGATATGTCCAGATTGTTATCTGCTTGGATTTCGTTGCTCATGTAACTGACTCTCCTTGGTTGCTAATGTAGAATGTTTATCCAGAGGAAGCAATATGAGTCACAGGCTAGGCCCATCCTGGCAGCCAATAGAGGGCTACTGTGCTGCGCTAGAAAGGTAACATCTGGACTTAAACAGCTTTTGCCTTGCAATGGGAAATCTGGTGCTCAGTAATGGAAAATAAGCACAGTAAAATTGTGATTGTTCCTTTAAGTTATTGTTCTAAGGCCTCTGAGAATTTGGTCAGGGGGACTGCTATAAAGCCCCCACTCTTCTCCTGCCAAGGCTGTCTGCATGTGCTAATTCCCCCTGTAGCTCTCTAAAGCTTCAGGTTTTAGAGATATATTTATATGAGGAGCAGCTGCTGGAGGTTTTATATTCAGGGTTTCTCTTATTCAAGGAGTCTCTTTGATGCTTTGCTGTAGGAAAAAGGTTATTATCTTCAGTAATCATGGCCCTCAAATCCTCCACACCACCCTTTATAAGAATGATCTGTCTCGTTTCGAGCGTCCCCTTCAAAACTCTTTAGGATCCTAGTTATTGCTATAATATGTTTTTGAGGTATATAAAATTTATGACATTAGCAGCAGTATAATGATGAATGCAAATCACAACTCCAAAAGGGAAGTTTAAAAAAACCTTCCGCTTCATGTATGCAGCTCCTATGCAGATCCATCCATTTCTGTGGTTAAGGCTACAAATAAACCCCAAAGTCCGGTACTGGAAGAGGGGACAGATAGAGTGCAGTAAGGGTCTGTCAGTAGTGTCTTTTGCAGCATCTGTTTAACATATGGATTTTGGAAGTGTGTCCCAGGCTGGCCGCGGGTCCCAAGATTCCAACTTGAAGCATCATAGGCGTGTAAGGTGCTTTAAGTTTGGGCCTGGAGACTCATGGTCAAGCCGGAACTAAGGCTATACGATAAACGGATGCTTCAAAAGTTAGTGTGGATGGGCTCTAACTTTTCACTGAAATGAATAGGAACTTGGCCTGCAATACCAAGCCAGGCCACTGCAGTGAGAACGGAGCTGTCTGCTTCCTGCAGAAAACAGTGCAATGCATCGGTGCTTCAGATCAGAGTATAGTTGATCATCAGGGGTCCCTGGCGATGGACGCCCGTTGACCTACAATTGATGATCTGTCTTGCAGATAGTCCATCAATAGATTACAACTGGATGGGTTCCCCTCCAGAGCATTTTTTGGTGTTTTCCTGATAGTGATGAGATGTGTGACTCCAGCACGCTTGCGCCGTGTGTTGGCGTGAGATATGGAGGAGCTTCTTGTCAATGGGTTGCTGAGGACAAAAACGTTGTTGAGTAGGACATTGCTCAGAGGCTGAGTGTGTGCAGACGTAGCCAGCATAGCGGTATAGTACTATCCCTGTCAAGTGCTGAGCCGGTACCAGTGAGAGCCCGAGCTCTGCCGAATGAGTGTGATTACTAGAGACTGTGTAGGGACGAGCCAGTATCAGGCACCATTGCCATACACGGTTTCCAGCGAAGAGACTGTTACTACTGTTTCTTGAAGCTTCTTCAGCAAAGGACAGTTAGAGGATCATTACATGTGCTATCTCTTCTCTCCACCGCTACCCCATCTCAACCCCACGAGACTCAACATATGACCAGTAGGATTACATGAACGCTGGGTCACCTGCAGATGATGTGAATCGGCCAGACATGGCGGTAGCAGCCCATCCCATCTCCTCGGCCCAGTTGGTGAGCCTGAAGTAGGTTTATATCACCAAGCCATCTTCCCGTTACCTTATTTTCTTCTGTATATTATCTCCATTTATTGTGCACCAGAGAGATACCTACATTATTTTTTAACTGATTTAACAGTGTTGGGTGTGATGCCCAGTCCCTGGTCCTAATATAGCGGTCAAGTGACAACATACGACGTGCAGCCAAATGACTGTGACCCCAGAAAGAAGGATTAGTAATGCTATGTTAGTGTCCTGGGTCCACAGTAGTTTCCGTAGGTACCTTATAGTTTGGGCACCAGATACAGGGCTGGATCTAGATTAGTGGAGGTCCCTGAGTAAAGCAATTTGGGATGGAAGGACTTAAAATCATGATCTGTAGAGAATTGTACTTTACTCTACATATATTATACCGCCACACAATACCAAAAGTGCAACAAACACCGTGCTTGCATAGTATGATGATGTAATGCCTACAGAATAATACCATACAGTGCCTAAATATCAGAGCCTGGAGTATCTCACAACCTTCATTTTGATATACATTTGAGATGACGGAGAGTAGACCATTTGAAGTAGGGATGGTAAAGTCTCCTTTCGCCCATGCACATGCTACATACAGTACATCCAACCCTGGCCAGATAAGGGAGCCACATGCCGTTCCAGGGTCGGTGTCCGAATTGTTCGAAAGAGCATGTATCTCTGTTTTTATATATATACTCCTATATACATCCTTAGGAATATATACATAATGATGGTGAATTGGTAATATTATATATACTGCTCAAATAAAGGCAACACTTAAATCACAAATCAGATCTCCATTAACTCCATTGTCTCCAGACTCTCATCTGTCATATGTGCTCAATGTGAACCTGCTCTCATCTGTGAAGAGAACGGGGAGAGAATGGCGGACCTGCCAATTCTGATGTTCTCTGGCGATGCTAATCGAGCTGCCCAGTGCTGGGCTGTGGGCACATGACCCACTACAGGACGTTGGGCCCTCCTGCCATCATCATAGAGTGTTCCTGACAGTTGGGTCGGAAACCTGTAGAACAGTAGCCGCTGGAGGTCTTTCTGCAGGGCTTGGACAGTGCTCCTCCGGTCTTGATGTTGGGTTGATGCTCTTCTACAACCCTGTCCTCATGTAACAGTCCGTGTCCTGGTACCGGCTCCATGCTCTTGAGAAGGTGCTGGGATACACAGCAAACCTCCTAGTGATGACATGTATGGATGTGCCAGAAAAGTAGTAGCGTCAGCAGCACAACCATACACCCAGTATGGGGAGGTACATAGGAGTGCACGCTCAGTAGTGGATTAGACTCCAACAACCCACAAAACTTCAGCAATAGGTATGTTGACTGAGCAGCAAAAGGTGCAGAAAGAGTGAGCTTGACAAAGACCATCACGGGGGTCGAAACGGAGCAAATAAAGTTACATCTTACTGATGTGAAGAACTTTCTGCACCTTCTTGCTGCTCAGTCAACATATCTATGTGTGGATGGGCCACCATAACAAATATGGTGGTAAATACGCCCATGTGGATGAGCCCTTAGGCTGTGTTCACACTTGGCATCTTTTGCTGCGTTTTTGAGCTGCAGACAATAACTGCATGCATTTTTCAAAAAATGTGTTCATTGTTTTTTTAGAATGCGTGCTTTAAAAAAAAACAAAAAAAACAAAAACATGCTTTTTGGTTTTTTTTTTGCTGCAGTTCAAAACCACGGTGTGAACGCAGCCTTACGTGGGAGCAGCTGCCTGTCGTAGTGAATGCACAGACTAATGTCCCATAGTGTCCATTAGATGCCGTTCCTCTGGGCAGGGATGGACAGGATGTGTTTGCACGGCGAGGCCGAGTGATAATAGGGAGGTGTGATTAGCAACGGGTAGCAGATGATGTCATTCTAATTTCCCAGGCTAGGGGGAGGGTAGATATAATCACCATGACGATATCCCATAGTTTCCTCGTCACAACAGGGCATTCCAGAGGCATCGTTTCACCCATTCCCGGGCAACAGATGTTTCACACGTGCTAAGAATCAGAGTCAACAAAGAAGCCAGAAATAGAGTTGTGTGAGCTCATGGGGCGGGAGCCAGCGCAGCTCTTGGGCCCCCCTTGTAAGAGGCTCTTGCACAAATCCATTGGCCACATGGATCAGATAGCAGGACGGATGACATCATCCCGTCTCGGGCCAACACAGGCTTTTCGCTCTCACTGTGAATACCAGGGTACGGGGTGTCCATTTCCGAAAGCAACCCTCAGCCATTTCACTCTTCTGTAATGACTGGTACGTGCAGAGATCGCGAGAGAGCCAATCAGCGATACGGACACTAAATGGTGTAAGAATACGGTCCATGGATGTCAGTTGGCATTTTTAGAATATAAGGGAGGAAATGCAACTCCTTTAGGATCAGATGGTCTACCTGGTCTTAGATTGCAAGCAGTCTGGTAGGCATCCACGCTGCACTTGGCGTACAGCCAGCGCCATCATTGGTTTAAGGGATTAGGAAAAAGGGGCTGCTTTTTTTCCCTCTAGAAACGGTGCCACCCCTGTCCCACGGAGAAAGCTGGTAAAAAGGCGCAGCACTCTAAACTTGGTAGAAACTGGAGGTCATGGATAAAGTAGTGAAGAACTTCTCTTTTATTGGACAACGTGCAAAGCCAGCATGTGAAAACGCGTTTCGGGGTCACATCCCTTCGTCAGTTCAGCTGGATTAAAACATACAAACAGTTGGAGACTTGGGGTTGGCAAAGTTCCAAGAGTTTGTGGGGATCCCAGAAGTCCTGTAAAGAGCAGGGTAACCGGGACCGGAGAAGTGCTGCAGCCAGGCCTCCAACTGTTTGTATGTTTTAATCCAGCTGAACTGACGAAGGGGTGTGACCCCGAAACGCGTTTTCACATGTTGGCTTTGCACGTTATCCAATAAAAGAGAAGTTCTTCACTACTTTATCCATGACCTCCAGTTTCTACCAAGTGTTGTGCCTCTTCACCAGCCTTTTTAGTCCTTTCTCCTTGTCACATTTATGCCCATCTAGGTGAAGCGTTATCTGGCAGCCAGCATCTCTACCATTTCAAACACCTATAATTCCAGATCCTTATTAGCTAATCACTTTCCATCAGGGTTTACTCCACCCTCATTTTTTTTCTCTATCTTTACTATTCAAGCAACTACTGCAATACCAGACACAGCCCATAGACAAGAGTGGCGCTGTTTCTGGAGCATATTAGACTGCACTCACCGCTAGTGTGTATTGGCACCTTTATACTAATTAAAGGGGTTGTACCAAGATGGCATCTACTGTTCATATGAATGTCATAGAGCAGGGTTCCCCACTCTTTAATAGTTCCCCCAGAAGGTCCCCCAGGAATACTATATCTCCTCTGCAGCGAACGGTGCACTGGAAATGTCAGACTGGCTATGGCTAGCTGTTTGCTGTGGGTGCCGAGAGCGAAACCTGGGGAAATCAGCTGATCGCCCAACCCCAACATTGTCAAAGCGGTTAAGGTGGTTTCACAAGGCTGGAAGGTTGTCTCCTCTTAGTATTCATGTTACAACTGTAGCATAGGGTTCTATGGGGATCTAGGTTTAATTTTGTAGAATTTTAGCGGATCTGGATTTTGGGCCATATTATGGCCATTTGAAACCGGCCTCAGGCCTCTAGCACTTGGCAGAGCGATGTGCAGGAGTCTCTTTACTGCAGAGAATGGAGAACCCAGCGGCTCCAGGTGCGCCCATGGTCATATGGCATCTGATGGAGCATGTCCTCAGCCATTTTTTCAGGTTCATATGGATTCGGGATTAAATCATAGGAATATACAGGTGCAAAAAGTCCTCGTGCAGATATCTGGGTACTCTACCATGGATTTATACCTCATCGATCCATAATACAGCTGTGTGCATGAGGCCATATGCAGTATGGCCACAACGTAGCATTCAGGGTACATACACAGGTTTGTATGCAACTGCAGGTTTAGGCAGACACTGCACAGCTGTAGTAGTGCTACATGTTTAGCCAAGGACCACAAGGGGATAGTTTCTTCTTAGGGAAAGTGCCTAGAAGGTGTGAAGAGATTTACAGTATGAGGCCAGCCATGCTCCTCTGGGAAATATGTAAATAGGAAGATGGAACAATGCCTCTACAGTGCCACCTATTGGAAGGCAGCATTCCTGCAAGTCAATGTCTGACCTTTTCACATGCCTTGTAACGATGACTGGGGATAAAAGCCAACACCAGAGTGCTCTACAGAAGGTCTTAGACTGTTTGCGGGGGGGGGGGTTGCGAGCACAAAAATTACATTACTATGCGTTGGCACGCGCGTATCAGCGTGAGTATTGCCATTTCAAAACTTTGCTCATGCGCAAATGCACTCCATTGCGGCAAGCATATTTGCGCATACATTATTCCAACTTGCCGGTAGACTTAAGTCATTTTCAACGCTGCATCAAAATCTGCAGGTTAGACTTGTGGACTTTGGCGCAGAATTTTTGGCATGACTGCAAATTCCACTACTAATTCTGTCCCATGTGAAAGGAGCCTCGTAGGCCGTGTGTATTCCGTACACGGCACGCCGACCCGCATTGTCAGTTAGGCTATTCACATGGACCAATGGTCTGTATGAAACCGCTGCATGTTCTATTCTTATTCCCCTTCACCGATGAGAATAGCACATGCCAGGCTCTGGATATCATACAGCACATGGCGGGTGTCCGGGCACCGTGCGACGTCAGCTCTGCTTCACATACAGCCGTCTGAATACAACCTAAGGCTACGTACACACGGGCGATTTAGCCACAGATGCGAGGCATTTTTCAGGCAAAAACGCCTTGCATCACATCTGTGAAATTCCGATTCTCTCGCTCCAGTTTCAGGCACAATAGAGGATCGGAAGTCTTTCCAATTGATTTCAATAGGAAACCTTGCATCACAGTCACATGCCAGTACTGAACGGCCGCTATGTTAAGTCAATGGAGATGGGCGGGGGAGAGCGAGGAGTGAAATCTCCTCCAGCCGCCCCACTGTGAGCCAGCGATACTAGATCCCATGCAGGTGTGGGGACTAGTGTCGGGCATTGTTTGCCCAACACTCGTCCCATCTAGATGGGCCTTAAGGAAGGGGGATTGTCTGGGCCCCCCTGCAAAACCCATACTGTTTTGGGTCCGTCTCGCTGTTGCCTCTACAAGGGGCTTGTCAATTTCATTTGGCCAAAAGCAGGTGAAATCGATTCAGAATCTCTTCTAGTAAGGGCTCCTTCACACTAACAAGAAAATCGCGCAATTTCTTGCAATGCGAGAGTGATTGAAAACGCATGATTATATAACCAATGATTTTCAGTAGTTTTATTCTAATTTGTGATATTTTTACTCCTGCAATAATGCGTGAAAAAAAATCGCAGCATCTACTTTCTTTTTGAGATATCGCCCATTGTTTTCAATGGGGCCCAATGTAAACAATAGGACAAGATCGCCATCAACTGCCGCGACTATGGCAGCTGCAGCAGGGGATTCCTTCAGCCCCACAGGGAGGTGAGGCTGTCGCTTTCAGGGGTCTGCACAAAACAGTGGGAGAACATCACAATCTCCTGCCGCGGCGGGAATGAAGGGAACCCCCACAGGGACGCTAGGCTGTCTCCACGCCGCGCATCCAGGGGTGCTCTGAAGGCTTGCGAGGGTGATATTTGGCTGTGAATCTCGATATCGCTTTTGCGAATGTGCAGGAGCCCTAAGGGCTCTTTCACAAGAGCGTATGTGCAAATGCGTATGCTTCAGCACATCATATTTGCGATATGAACAAGATTAATATGCACGCTCATCGGTCCAGATGTGTTTTGTTTTTCACAGAATTGTGCAGCGTATTGCGTATTTGCACGCACTTTAAGAGTTCATTTACCCCATAGACCTCTATGGGGACCTTGGCATGTGCTATTTTTTTGCACGCCCGAGAAATGTGTATGCAAAAATAGAAAATGTGTACAAACCCATTGATATCAATGGGTTCTATTCTCTACATACTGTGCGCACAAATACACCCGTGTGAAGGAGCGCTGAGGGCTTATTCACACAGGCGGACTTTTCATCAGTATTTTGTGAGCAAAAACTAGAAGTGGAACATACAGAGAGAAAGTATAACGGAAAGATCTGCATGTCTTCCGTATTTTGGACCTGGTTTTGGCTCACAATATACTGATGAAAAATACACCTGTGTGAATAAGCCCTAAAGCAGGGGTAACAAACTCATTTCCACCCAGTGCCACATTATGGTTGCCTTAGAAGGGACCTTAATAAGGGTTCATTTACATGTAGAGATGAGCGAACCTACTCGTTTCGAGTAATTACTCGATCGAGCACCGTGATTTTCGAGTACTTCTGTACTCGGGTGAAAAGATTCGGGGGGCGCCAGGGGGCGGGGGGAGGCGTGGCGGAGCGGGGGGTAGCAGCGGGGAACATGGGGGAGCCCTCTCTCCCCCCCACTCCCCGCTGCAACCCCCCACTCACCCACAGCGCCCCCCAAATCTTTTCGCCCGAGTACGGAAGTACTCGAAAATCGCGGCGCCCGGGTGAAAAAGGGGCGTGGCCGAGTAGGTTCGCTCATCTCTATTTACATGCGCATATTTTCTCTTCGTATTATACACATATTTTTTTGCGTGCAATACGGACGGCTGAAACAACATGGATTCGCATTGGGATAGTCAAATATGTGTGTTTCACACGTGCGTTTTAAATTGCCCATTAAACTCAATGGGATCGTGTAAACACACATAATACGCGTGTATTCACTGCGTGAAATAGAAATTTATGGGGCCTCGCGGATTGTTTTGTTTTTTGTTCATATAAAAAAGGCAGTGAATGCGCACGCCAGAAAATAACTAAATGCAAGAAGGTCCAAATATGCAGTGAATCTGCACAGTTCCGGTCTTTGAAAAGACGTGAATGACCCCTAAATGTAACTACTCCATAACATGGCTGTGGCGCTCTATGCACTATGATGGGGTTCCTGCCATTCTACCTCGTTAGCACCGAGCCTTCTACCCTGGAGGGTGGCTAGGGTGCCAGGTAGGGCTATCAGAGCAGTGTGGAGGTGTGCGCCGTAGCTCAGAATCCAAGATGGCACCCGCTCCCTCTGCTGACGCCACCCCTTCTACAAGCGCTGGCTGCATGCTTGTCGCGGGTCACATAAAATTTGACCTACGGGCCTTGAGTTTAATACACGTGGACTAAGGGGTCATCCACATGGGCGTATGCACTTTTTGGTCCGTGAATGTGTTTTTACAGACTGTATTCTGGCCCTGCTAGCATTTTTTGCACTCGTACTAACAGTATTTTCACGCACGCCAAAAAAAACCACAAGCCGGTCCCATTTCTTGTGTAAGTGTGCAGTGAATTCACATGGATCATGCGTATTTACACAATCCCATTAACTTCAATGGGATTTTTTGGTCTGTAATATGGACCAAAATAAGACATGCTGCGTTTTTTTTTCATGCTTGTAAATGGGCACGAGAAAAACAGAGGACTGAATACCCCATTGCCGATTAATGGCGATGTAGCACTCCGTATTACACGAGTAACAAATGCGCTCATAATACAGAGCATATTTATGCCAGTTTCAATGAGCTAGCTGATCGCTGCACTAAGCCTCCATTCATTTCAATGGGCCTCTTAGACAAGCGCTTTCAGCGTCGCAGCGCAATTTTTGATGCCCTACATCGCCCATTGAAATGAATGGGGTGCATTAAAACACTGTTCTGCACGCAGCAATTTTACAAATGCTTGTGTGAGAGTGGCCTAACAGAAGACAAAAACAAGGACAATACACATCAACTGAATGGTAAAGATGCTGAAGAGCTTGCACTCTACAGGAGAAGGGGTAAGGAGGCAGTAGGGGAGGGAAGAAGCTATGGTAGTATAGTGAAAGCAGGATTAATCTAGGTGGTAGGCTTTTTGGGGGTATCCACATACTTTTGGCCATGTAGTGTTTTTTATGCCATTTGCATGTAGTAATTGTATTCCATCACAAGGTGGCCCCAGAGCTCCTCTTATGCTGCACATGCTTCCGTAAAATATTCAAGTAGAGTTCTATGGTTGTCTTAGATATACGTCTTCTTATTCCTTACGAATCGCTACGTTCAGACTTGGATGACTATGGGATTTTCTAATTTTTTTATAATACGGCTCTACAGATGTAGCAAAGTTTAAGCCAATGCAGAAACTACCTGCAACAAATTATTTTATCGTCACACAACAAAGCCATTAAAAAGTTATTGAAAGGGCAAGAAAAAGTTCTGTGTCACAGTTTATGTAACATAAGTTACACTTTGCAACATCTGTAGCCACATAGTAGAATAAATGCTATTCCTAGATATCAGGTGACTCAAAAATGGTCATTACACACCTACAATCGCAGAGGTGAGTTCTCCCGTTCTGCTCTGCTCATTTGGGCTTTTTCATCAGAATTGTGAATGAACTTGTCCTGTAGTAAATTGGTAGGACACAAGGGTGTAACTAATGGGGGGTGCAGTGGCAAGCCGGACCCTGGTGAATGAGGGGGTGCAAAGGCCACATTATAAGCACATGCCAGGTGGAGGCCCAGAAGATTCTGCCTGTGGTTGGATAATGCTGCCTTCCCCTATCAGATTTGGAGGCGGCCAGTTTAGTGGTAGTACGGGTGTTAGAGCGCTGATGGCAGACAATGGATTACATCAAGTCATCAGCCACATTCAGCAGCTGCTTTAGCTTTTCTTCCAGGTTTGTAGGCACAACCAAAAGGGGTTAATCCCACTCCTAAACCTCCCCCTCCGTCTTCCCTCCAAAACATTTTCCCACGCCCTACTCTCTTTCCCTTCCTGATGCGTCCTTTCATATAATGGAAGGGCTGAGATAGCTCCCACATCCCATCACTTTAAGACCCGTCTACTGCCTGATCCACCAGTGTGACTTTTTTTTTTTCAAGGACTGGTGGGATTTTCAGTGTTGGCGTCCCAGGAGAGTAAGGAAAACCCTGATTTTAGCCGTGAGCAGACAAGCGCACAGCACCCCTCCCCGCTCCCATTGAGATGAGACACTATTTGAATATGATCTGTGTTTGTGGATCGGACTTAGCTGTTGTGTTGTGAGTAACGTGGCAACAGGCTGGGTCATCAAACGCATAAATCAGCTGCTCATGTTTAGAGCCCTCCTGCTCTCTTCAAGTAACCAACTTACAAAATTAACGACCGCAGAGCATGGCCGGCGTAGATCTATGATATAGCAACATGTGACCTTGCTTCAACTTGTGTCTTCAGGAAAGGCTCAGATGCTGCACCTGTTGAAGAGGCTGCTATAAAGCCGGATCACTTCTAGGATACAGACATTACTTATAGGACCAACTTCACCGCAATTGGTCACAAATAGTTGAACCTAATTTCAAGGACACTATACACGTCCACTTTGGCCCTTTTAAAGGGCTTGTGTGGTTTAAAAAAACCCATTTTCAATTACCCTAGAGGGACTCATGTTCAGGACCCTCATCTACTAGCCAGAATTCTTGAGAAAGTGTGTACATTACATTGGCAGCCCATTGATTGCAATGAGAACTGTGTAATGCTTCATTTCGCCTGTGGTGGCGCTGCAGGGAAGCTGAATATTTGCTGCCAGATTATAGGGGGTCATTGTGGGATGGCCTGCGATTAGCATTTCGGCAGGGAACCCTTTTAACAAAAAGTGATTGAATTTGAAAGTAGACAGGTCCTTCTAAAGGGGTTATCTCAGCAACATGATTCGAGCCTCATGGGGTGCAGAATGTTGAGGCAGCAGAAATGCAGTCCTAAACTCTCACTCACGACCTGAAGGTTGGGATTTCAATCCCTTCATGGTTCAGGTAACCAGTTCAAGGTTGACTCAGCCTTCCATTCTTCCGATGTCAGTAAAATGAGTACCCAGCTTGGTGGGGGAGAAGTAAATGAATTACCTGAAAAGCACTGTGGAATAAGATGGCGCTATACAAGATTTATTTTTTATCAGCTATCCACAGAAATATTTGATTGGTGGAGTCCGGTCGCTGGGACCTCCAAGCATTGTGAAAACGGCACACCTCGAATCCCCATAGTAAATGAACTGGCAGTGCGTATATGTGACCATTGTTCCATTCACTGTCTATAGAAACAGGTGAGTGCAGTGATCTTGCATGCGCACTACCTCTCCTTTCACTAGTGGGATTTGGTTTGTGCCGTTCTCAGCATCCCTGTGTGTCACAGTGGTCGAAACCCAGCTTACTAAACTTTAAAACTTTAAATCACCAATGCTGTAGATAGGTGATAATTGATTTTGACAGGATAGGCACTTTCAGGCCTCTTTCACATGGGCGATGTGCTCATATGCTGACCGCATCGCGGCCGCAAAACTTGTGCATGAAAAGAGCTGAGATCTGACCAAAAGTTGCGTTTTCTCAGCCATTCACATAGGCGGCTGCGGCATATTACTGAAAATAAACGCTACATCCGAAATCCCTTGGTCAGCATGAATCCTCGGCATTTGCTTCTAAGGGTTAACTAGAGCCAGCTGTAATGTTTTCACAGCGTTGGACGCTGCTAAACTTCCTCCTTCCCCGATTTTCTACAGTTCCCATAGGAGTTTATGGGAGCCGCTAGCGTATATCGTCCGAAAGTAGAGCAAAACCTAACTTTTCCATCCGCGTATAAAATCGGCCGCCATATTCAGTCGCCGATGTCCTATGATTCCTGCCACAATGTTTTTTACACACCTAAAATTCGGTCATCTGAATGAATTTGCTGTGGATTTTCCCGCGGTGGAGACTACACCGCAGATCCGTCACATGTGAACATACACTTATCCTCATAATTTACCATTTCTGCTGCGATATAAAGTGCCAAAAAAATAATTGGAATTCTTGTGATTGTTGCGTGACTTCTTCCCCCATAGGACACAGCTTGGGGTCAGGTGCTGCTGTGGCGCCCTAGCCAAAGACATTGTACCAACACCACCCAATGTTTGAAAATAGCACATTGTATCTTCCAGATGTATCAGATGTTAACCTGATATTTAACACATTATGATAAATTCCAATGCACTAAATTACCGCATATCCAGTTATTACTATGCATCAGTCATGTTGACGATTGCTACATCTGTACCTTCCGCTATGGCGGTGGCCGCCAAGGCTATGGCTCTGCAGCTGCTAGAAGACTACAACTCTCAACGTGCCCTATCCCTCTGTCCCTGCACTAAGGAGTTAAAATCATATCTTTTGTTCAAATTGGGTGGATTTAAAGGAGAGTTGAAATTGAGCCCCACAAAAACGTGCAGTGAATTCCTGCAGGGTGGGATCATGGGAGGGAATTAGAGAGCTGTGAGATCAGGCTGGTAGAGGATGTATCCCTTCTGCATGGCTCTTTACCCCCTTTCTCCCTTTCTCGCCCCCCCTCCGAAGTTATTCAACAGTTGTCTTTTCCATGCATTCCTGTGTTAAAGAGACGATCAGGTTTCCTCAGTGATAAAGTAGAGTCATGGTATGGAGAAAGTAAGCAATATATTTCCCTTCTCACACCATGTGTTAGCGTATATCTCTATAAAACTGGATAAAATACACTTACATGAATGAAAAACTAGAAGCTGAATTACGATCACAGTTTAAATAACCGGAACCTATAAAATTCTTCTTTTATAGGTTTCAGCAGTGATCAATGACTACTTCACTAGCTGGATCCAAAGAATAGCTTTTTTTAGTTCTCTTAGAAGGATGCAGAGTATTCATGAGCTCCGGTCTTATATGCACTGAACCTATATCCCTGAGAACATATTTTAATTAATCTCCTTCACCCTGAACTCAGTATTATTTTCAGAATACTGTAAAAATAAGGCTTGGAATATATATCTATATCAGTTGGAGTTCCGTTGTTTTTCTGATGCATAGCTCCAGTTTCCCTACATAGAAAACGATATTTAAAAAAATGACATGCCGGCTGTTTTGTACTGCCACAAGGGGGAGCTTAGGAGTTCATTGCATACTGGTTTTATTATATAACCCCTTAATGACCCATGACTGTCATGGGTCGCCGGGGGGAGTATGAAGTGGGCTTCAGAGGCAAACCTGCTACATACCTAATGGCTATCAGCTGTTTCTTACAGCTGACAGTCACCGGTTAGCACAAATCGTGGTCATTTAACTGCTTAAATACTGTATACAGTGTCTAAGCAGCGAGCTGGAGAGAGGGGCCCTCTGGTGCCCCATCAGGTAAGAGGAGAAATACGTTTAATAAAAATGTCTTAATATGAACCTCCTGTTTTGGGGTAAAATTCTTTCTTGGGACTGAAGGGAGCAGGGGTACATTACCTTTAGTAGTTGTTCTCTGCCGTCCCTCTGATCCTCCGTTTCCAGGTCCAGTTTTCGGCCATCCAAGATGGCTGACACAATCTTCAGACTACCTAATCGCCCCGTGCGCATTGGTAGTTTAAGACTACTAATGCATTATACCCACTCTCTGATTGACCAGAGCCGCTCATGTGATCAGCACCGACCAATTAGACAGCAGTACACAGTGTGCTATAGGTGGTCAAAAAATTGCTGCAGCCATCTCTGGTGTCTGAAAACTAGATCAGAAAGTTGGAGATTGGAGTGGCAAAACAGAACAGCTGCAGGTGATATACCCACCTGTCCAAAGACAGAATTTTGTCCCAAACCCAGAGGGTCGCTTTAAATATTACAGAAATTAAATAAAAATATGAGTGGAAAAAAAGCCTTTTTCCCAGTTTTCACTTAAAAAATCAAAACACTAAATAAAAGACATAATTGGTATTTCTTCATACATAAAAGTCCAAAATATCAAAATACTACATTATTTATCACCCATAGCTAACACCATGAGAAGAAAAAAAAATCACAATGGCAGATTTGCATGTTTTTGTCATCACACCACTCAAAAGAAATTGAATAAAAGGTAATCAAGAAGTTGCATGTACCAATAAAAACTACAGCTTGCCCCCCCCCCAAAAACGAACCCTCACAACGACCAATCAATGGAAAAACTAGGTTGTGAGGGTCAGAATGTGGTGACAAAAAGCTAATTTTTTATAAATTTTATATTTTAAAAAATAGTAAAACAAAATAAAAATTGTATAAATTTGGTATCTCCGTAATCCTCCTAGAATAAAGTTAACATTAATGCCATAAAAACAAGACCCCACAATACTTCATCCACGCTGAAAGCTTTTTAATATGTTATTACAACTCATCCTGAAAAAACCACAAGCCCTCATACCAGTTTGTTGATGGAAAATCAGAGATTTTGGAATGCAGGCATATAAAAATGACAACAAAAAGCTGAAAAATACCTGGTCTTTAAAGGGGTTGGTACCAAGCTCTAAACTTATCCTCTATCCACAAGATAGTGGATAACTTTATGATCAGTGGGGGTTTGGCCGCTGGGAACTCCACCAATCCTGAGAACTGGGATCCCAACAGTCCCCCCATGAATGACGCGGCGGTCGCATATGTGTATTGCCACACTAGTCATTTCAATGACTGCAGTGGAAATTGCTGAGTGCAGATAGGAGAAGGAGGCCACTCGGCCTCAACCAAGATATTCACATGCGGGACTAGGGCAACGAATTGAATCTTTGCTGTGGGGGAAGGAAAGTCTAGTTACGCCCCTATTTCTGTTTATCTGTATACTCATGTGCATACAAGCGTTCATTCTTACCTAGTACACTTAAATGTTGTAGATACTCATATGCACATGCACGCACTTACACATATGTACAATATGTACAAACCTAAGTACAAACAAATCTATGAATAAATAAGTATACACACTTACAATTGCAAGAAAAACTAAGTGAAGCATTTGGGATGGCCTGGATTAATTGCTAATAAAGGTGGTCTGATTGTTATCTAAAGTCACAATTCTAGACAAACGTATTCTCATTAATAATACACATTGTACATTTCATGTCTTTTATTGAGCACATTAAGTAATCATCCACACTGCAGAGAGAGAAAGTAAAGGAACCTGTCACAATCTGGCACTGGATTGGAGTCTCGGGTGGTAGCCAGCAAGGCCAGGTAACGTGGTCAGCCAAGCTAGTGGTCGGTACCCAGTGATGCAGTACAGAGGGTTCAGCAGAGATGTAGTCAGGAACAAGCCAGCCGTCGGTACAGAGAGAGGACGATGCAGTACAGAGGGTTCAGCAGAGACGTAGTCAGGAACAAGCCAGTGGTCAGTACACAAAGAGGGCGATGCAGTACAGAGGGTTCAGCTGAAAGGTAGACAGGAACAAGCCAGTGGTCAGTACACAGAGAGGGTGATGCAGTACAGAGGGTTCACAGAGATGTAGTCAGGAACAAGCCAGTGGTCGGTACACAGAGAGTACGATACAGTACAGAGGGTTCAGCAGAGACACAGTCAGGAACAAGCCAGTAGTCGGTACAGAGAGAGGACGATGCAGTACAGAGGGTTCAGCAGAGATGTAGTCAGGAACAAGCCAGTGGGCGGTACACAGAGAGGTTGATGCAGTACAGAGGGTTCACAGAGATGTAGTCAGGAACAAGCCAGTGGACGGTACACAGAGAGGACGATGCAGTACAGAGGGTTCAGCAGAAACGTAGTCAGGAACAAGCCAGTGGTCAGTACACAGATAGGGTGATGCAGTACAGAGGGTTCACAGAGATGTAGTCAGGAACAAGCCAGTGGACGGTACACAGAGAGGACGATGCAGTACAGAGGGTTCAGCAGAGATGTAGTCAGGAACAAGCCAGTGGTCGGTACACAGAGAGGGTGATGCAGTACAGAGAGTTCAGTAGAGACGTAGTCAGGAACAAGCCAGTGGTCAGTACACAGAGATGGAAATGCAGTACAGAAGGTTTAGCAGAGATGTAGTCAGGAACAAGCCAGTGGTCGGTACACAGAGAGGACGATGCAGTACACAGAGTTCAGCAGAGACGTAGTCAGGAGCAACCCAAGTTTCGATCTGCTATTAACTGGAAATCGCTCAGTACAGCCCATGGGAAATGAGTCTTCAAGGAAAGCTTTGCTGGAAATGTCAGTATTTCATACTTCTAACAATACTAATACTGTGAGATATAGGGACAACAACACATTTCCAGGAGATGATATTATGGATTGATCACATATATGCGTAGTAGTGCAGCTGTATACAGCCAGATGTGAGTGGGACAGGTGGACTGAGGCTGCATATGTCCAGCTGGATGAATTCTACCAAGTGATGTATATAGATGTCTTCAAAAGTCATTAGAAGACATCACATCTTACAGTAATGCGATTTTGGCGCACTATTGAAAAGCTATAGTTTACTGTGTATAGTAGCAGTTTACTGCTAGGCTTTGTCCTTCACTGATATTAAAGGAGTTGTCCAATTGTAAACCAGTCTGTCCTCCAGGATATATCTACAATTGTGATTAGTGGGGGTCTATGTCGCTCAGAACCAGCCCCCCACCGATGAGCTGATTTCTGCAAGAAACCTGACAGCTTCATTCCCACTGCAGTGGCCCAGCTTGGTATTGCAGGCAAGTTCCCATTCATCTCCATAATAATAATAATACCAAGCCTGTCACTGCAGTGGGAATGAAGCTATCTGCTTCCTGCAGTGCATGAGCACACCTGCCCAATGAATAGCTAATCAGCAGGGGTCCTGAGCAGCAGATCACTACTGATCTACTATTGATGATGTATGGATGACCTGAGAATAGGCCGTCAATAGTTTACTGTAATAATGGTGCCCACTTTAGTGCCTCCACTAATAATAGCTCCTCCTCTTAGTGCCCTTCCCACCCTAAACTTCCAGCCCAGATGCATCCCTGTCATCTAGTGCTGTAGTAACTTACTTTGTTGGTCTGGTTGGGACAGAATGCTGCAGCACTTAGAGATCCTGACTGTTCCCCCTGGTGTCTGCGCTGTGTACAGTATGTGCAGGAACACGGACAGCGGGAGGAGGAGTTAGGATCTTCTGAGATCTGCAGCGGCATCCCATTCCAACTGGAGTTTCACAGTGAGTTGCTGCCTGCTGTGCTCACACCAGGTAATTATTTTTTACCTGCCATTAATATGGCTAGAAAAAAGTAAATGGCATCGGCCTTCAGAGTTAACGACACCTAATGATTTATTGTTCACACGAGCAAACGATGTCAGAGTTCGCTCATGCATCCTGTTTATACAAGCAGATAAATTGTTCGCTCATTAATCATTCAGTCATTCATATTCATTGTAAAAGTGAAAAAGAACAACCGAACGATTAGCTAAGCAGACATCATTCATTTTATGCAAACATGAAAATTACAGTTAAGTGAACGAATCATTCATCGTTCGATCCTCGGATGTGTTTGTACTGCATGATTATACTAGGGAACTCAAGTTTTGGGGACTGAGGTGTTAGAATCTTTTTGTGGTATTTTGGGGTTGTAGATTCTGAAAATAACGTTAGTTTTTCACCATCAGGTCTTCTTATCAAGATATGACATATGTCCATATAAATATATACATGTATACATATTGTATTATACGTGTAATGAAACATCTTGTATTATACATGTAATGATACATCTTGTATAAGGCCTCCTTCCCACGAACGGATTTCCGCCGCGTAATTCGCGGCGAAAATCCGCTGCGTTGCCCGCAGCTATTAGGTTCTATTGAACCTAATAGCACAATGCTCACGATGCGTAATTCCACCGCGGAATTACGCACCGCGATTTCTCCCGTCCTCACCCGCAGCATGCTCTATTTTCTGCGGGTGAGGACGGGCTGTACGCACTGACGGCTTCCATTGCAGTCAATGGAAGCCGTCCGTTCACGCTATCTCCCGCTGTAACCAGCGGGAGATAGCGTGAAAAAACGCTTTCCCGCCCACCGCCGCGCGTCATATGACGTCATATGACGCGGCCGGCCGCATCACGTGACACGGCTGGTGACGCGGCGGCGGTGGGCGGTGACGGGCGGTGACGCGGCGGCGGTGGGCGGGGAAGCGATTTCACGCTATCTCCCGCAGGTAAGTATAGGGGCTCTGGGGGGCGCCGTGACGGGCTTCGCAGCGGAATATTACGCGGCGGAGCCCGTCACGCTCGTGGGAAGGAGGCCTTATACTGTAGCAGGGCAGTGTCAGACTAGCCTGCAGAGGATGCTAGATAAGCATTCTGCAAAAGGAAAAGATAGGGTTAACACCTGATGGGTGTAGCAGGAATTGGTTGCATTTAAGCCAGTTCCTGCCAGAAGCAAGAGGGAAGTTACAACTTGGCAGTGCAGGACAGCCAGCAAGCTGAGGTCCAGTGTGGACCAATTGGGCCTGTCACCCCATCTGACGGAGGAAAACGTCCTCCAGACACCCCAGGAGGGGTTAGTGACAGGACACGGTGGGTTGTGAACCCAGGATTGCACATGGACTGCGTTTGTATACGCTGTTTGCTGTGAAATAAATGCTGGCAGGCGCCAGTCTTAAAGAGAATCCACGTCTCATGAAGTGTTTCTGCACGTGTGGTGGCCATTTTCCTGTCTGAGAGGTCAGCGATCCTGTGGCAAGCACACCCCAACTTACCACAATACATGTAATGACTGCCAATGAAACGTTGAAGGTACAAAGATAAATTCCAAGAGGTCTAGAACGCGAACAATGAAACAAAAGTTTCTTTTTTGAGACATAGTGATTGCAATGAGATGTTCCTGGACTTTTGTGCTGGATGTTCCATTATTAGTCCGCCATCATGTATGTATCCCATCGTCCACATTACTTACTGTTCTTTCCTGGTGAAATCGCTCACATCAGCAAGACAATCTGGAAATCAATCCAAATGACTGCGCAGGTTCTGTAATTTAATGCTCATGTTACAACCAAGTGTACAAACAGAAGTGAGCAGAAGTCCACTTACTGCGGTTAATCCCACTGGTGCCCTTTATATTCTGTGTTTTTTCTGTTCTCACCGTACCATTGGTGTACCAAACTCCATGAACGCCCTTCTCCTGTTTGGCCATTGTCGTTGATGCTCTGTACACGGTTTACACACAACATTCATGCCCAAGGTATCCTGGTCCCCCAGTTTTACTTGGGACAAATAAGCTCGTTTTATAAAGTCAGTTATTTCTCTTTGTGGTGAAGCCATGTCAACGCGTGTAACAGAAATTAAAAACGTCCGAACATGTGAAATACACAAGCAAACAACAACATCGACAGAACGTCTGCAAAACCCTAAGCATCATGATCATAATAGTACACAAATGCTGGAGGGAAGTGATGTAGTCAGAAGAACAATAGATAATGACATCACCAGTATCTCAAAACATGGGGGTACGTATAGGGGGTGCAGAGGGTGCAGTCACACCTGGGCCCAGGAACCCTAGGGAGCCCATAAAGTCTCTTCCCCATATTGCAAACCAATACTTAGTCACCAGCTTTATAGTTGGGGGCCCAGTTCCAGATTCTGCATTGGGGCCGAGCAGCTTCATGTTACTCTTCTGTCTCAAAAACCAGAGCTCCCACAGACAAGATGACTGTAATGACTTACCTGTATAAGTTTATTGAAATTGTGTATTACACTCAAATTTACAAAAGAGTACAAAAGAGATGTAATACGTAATCCTTTCAATAAAAACAATATTGGAAAAAAAAATAGAATGAAATGGATGGTTTTTTTGGAATCGGAGGTACAAAAATACCCAGAATAAGTTGTAATATTCCAGGGAACGACAAAATAATGTTGTTTTTCAAAAATATTTATTCCTTAATATTCATTTTCACTTGTTTCACATTGTATTTGTTGCAATTGTTGTATTGTTTTGCATTTATCCATGCCTGAAAGCGCTGCGGAATAAGTTGGCGCTATACAAATAAAGATTATTATTATTACTTGTTTAACACGGAACGATTAGCATTCAAAAATCATTTAAAGGCTCTTAAAGGGGTTGTCTCGCGGCAGCAAGTGGGGTTATACACTTCTGTATGGCCATATTAATGCACTTTGTAATGTACATTGTGCATTAATTATGAGCCATACAGAAGTTATTCACTTACCTGCTCCGTTGCTGGCGTCCCCGTCTCCATGGCTCCGTCTAATTTCGCTGGCTTCTTGCTTTTTTAGACGCGCTTGCGCTGTGCGGTCTTCTGCCTGGTGAATGGGGCCGCTCGTGCCGGAGAGCTGGTCACCGCGTCGTCATCGTAGCTCCGCCCCGTCACGTGTGCCGATTCCAGCCAATCAGGAGGCTGGAATCGGCAATGGAACACACAGAGCCCACGGTGCACCATGGGAGAAGACCCGTGGTGCACCATGGGATAAAACCGCAGTGCATCCCTGGGAAAGGACCGGCGGCCATCTTAGGGAGAAGATTTTTATAACTCCATATTTCGTCGGATCGATGAGTAGCAAGCGGTTTAAAAACCGCTTTAAATTGCTATTTTATGCCAGGGGGGTGACAGGGGGAATGGGGTTATTTAAAATTTTGATGCTTGCCGCGAGACAACCCCTTTAAGCCCATGTGAAAGAGGCCTTAAAAGTGGAGAGCAGGAAGTGTCAGTATGTACTTCTACGTATGTGCCTGACCAGAAGACTCCTTGACTCAGTAAGATCTGGCTGTGGTTGGCACTTCCAATAAAAGCTGTAGCAGGCCCCCAATCTACTGTGTGTTATATAATAGATCTGGTGTTGTCTTCTGTGGTAGAGGGGCTATGGGGCGCTGGCTATGACTGCTACCTCTGCACCCATAATCAGGCTGGTGTACTAAAGTTGGCTATAGAAATGAGCAAACTGCCATCTACCCCGACTATGATGACAGCAGAATAAGCGGCCGTTAGGCCTCATGTCCATGGGGAAAATCAGGCCCGCTGCGGATTCTCCATGCAGAATCCCGCAGCGGGTCTCTCCTTTCCTGCGGACATGAGGACTAAAAAGAAGAATTACTCACCTCCGTCACGGACGGATCTTCTTTCTTCGGCCGCGCGCATGCGCCATGCACTCTTTCTTTTTTTTAACTCCTGCTCTCCCGCGCAGGAGAGCAGAAATTCAGCTGCGGGTGTGCCGCGGATCCAGACGGCTTCCATAGACTTCAATAGAAGCCTGCAGGATCCATCCTCGCGGGAGACCCGCACTAAAATGGAGCATGCTGCGGTTGTTTTCCCGCACACGCAATTCACGCCTCAGGGGAAAATGACATCCGCAGGAATTTAACTACCTGCGGGTGTCCAATGCATCCCTATGGGGTTCGGATCACGCGTGCCTTAGACTTCCCTTGTGCTGCTTGTTTCTGAAACCAATAAGCCCAATTCCTGTTCTTCCAGTGCAGACGTCAGGGATGGCATGCAGGAACTACCAAGAGAAATCTCATGTTTATGCCTAGCACGTTGTATTATCAGATGCATGCTAAGTACCGCTAGATTAGTCGGCTGACGTTCTCCGTTCCACGCACATTTTATTTCAGCTTCGGCAGAGTTCCTCCTAAATACACAGATCTAGTATAAATGATGGACTATTTATGCTGTCAAGTCTTCAGTCTGTAGGACACATAATAGTGAGTATTTTTAGGAATCATTTGAAACCCTAAGCCTTATGCGTAAATTCCCCTGCCTGCTGCGTAATCCTGATGTGTGTATGTATCCAGTTCCTAGCCTGAATGTGATCTTGGCTGCCGCACAGGGTATTTAGTAGCTGATACAGCCCTCCTATGCCTCCTCTCATTCCTTGGCTAGTGAACAGCAGCCATATTGCAGAAGGGAAGGGAAGAACCGCGGTGGGTGGATTATTTAAACTATGTTTCTGGAAGATATGACTTTTCTAGTTATATGTACAGTCATTGCAGCTGCTGTTTGCCTGACAATATTGGGAGTTGTAGTCTGCGTTTTGTAACAGCCCTAAATGGCGTTGGTTGTCAAAACAAGGAAATAAAATAGGTGACCTGCCGCAGCGTAAACGGGACCTGTCATCCGCTATAAGCAGCATAAACTAAGCTGCGGTGCTTATAGTTTATTGACGGGGAGTCCAGGGAGCCCCTATTTGTACTCGCCCGTATCCCGTGGTACCCCCAAGTGATGTCCCCAACTTTCATGATGGGAGTGCGCTTCACAGACTTTTGAAAAGAATCAAGTTGGTGCGCGCGTTGACTTCGCTGGGAACACCGCAGGAACCAGGTGAATTTACGGTAGCCGCAAAGTGGGTGAGATTTTCTAAATCTCATCCACACAGTTTGGACTAAATCCACGCTAATTTTTTTAATTGAATTAAGATATTAATTTATGCTGTGAGTTTTGAGTGCAGGTTTCAATCTTTGCAATGCAAGGGGTTAAATCTATCGCATTTCTGCACCAAAATCTGCTGCGGATTCGCTTCTGTGGATTCTCCGAAGCGGAACATTTGCAGTGGATCCACGCCATGTGGACATTCCCTCAGGCTATCACTGCATGGCATACTCCCATGTAATATGTCACATATAATATCAGCAAGTATCCCAGTGTCCTGGAGACATTCTTGGTGAATCGTTCCATCAGCGTTGGACAGTTGGGAGCGGTAATGCAGATGTCACTGGGCAGATGATGGGATTAGACTCTAGCTGAGGTTGATATAGTGGGCTCTAGTTCATTGCCTTAAGGCCCTTTTAGATGGAACGATCAAAAAAAAAATCGTTCAAACGAGCGAAAGTGAACAAGAATCGTTCGGTTTAAACGTGAGCCAATGACCAAACGATGAACGATAATCGTTTACTTTCCGTTCGTCGATCGTTTTAAGGCGCCTGCACACGAGCGGAAATTCCGCGGCGGGATTTCTGCCGCTGGAAGCCTGCATAGGATTGCATTAACAAACATAATCCTATGCAGACAGCCCGGTTTGGCCGCGCAAAATCACGCGCGGCAAACAAACCGCGGCATGTTGTATTTCTGTGCAGGGCTCGCAGAGAATCCTCGCCGCCGGATCCGACCCGCCCGTCTGCAGGCGGCTGCAGAATAAAAACCATCGTCGGCTCGTTCGCTAATCCCTCGGTTTAACCAGCGCTCGGTCAGTCGTTCTCAGTCACATATACAGTAAATGTGAACGAATGAACGATTTCTCGTGTGAACGAGCCGACGACGTATCTGCCTGTATGAACAGGATACACGAGCGAACGATGACGTCATTCGCTCATTCACACGACAATCTTTTGGTGTAGCTAACCCTGACTGGCTTGTGATTAGGGTCCTTGTCGCTGACGGGACAGTCGCATCACCTGGACCAGCAGGTGAGGAGGTCGTAGAGTAGAATGAACGCAGGCAGAATTAGATTCTGTGGGAGTCGGAGGGATTCTGAGAATAGCAGGCTGTGTGGGCTGGTAGAGAGCTGACTCATTGCTGATGTAAACCGTGCCGTCTAGTTAACCTCCCAGCCTCCATCAGGGACCCCGGCTATTGGACTTCCGGAGAGTTGTGTCATGTACGCACGTTGTGACTATAGAAGTCTTCCGTACTCGAGGGAGCGCAGCGTGACACCTGACGCGTGAGAGTAGTCTCAAATATTCCTCAGAAATAGCACTCTTCTCTCCATTACCACTGCCAGCTCAGAAATAGAAAGGGGTTTTCATATTTTCTATTAGTACAGTTACCTTATAATTACCCTATATGAGTTTCTCTGCAACTTGCTTAATATCATTTGTGTTTCCATTCTTTACATTTCTCTGCTTGCTATCAGTGAATGGAGACATTCTTGTTTATATTTAGAGGCTAAAACCCCCTCCTGATCATGTCCAGTTGACCTAGACGGTGAGGGTCTGTGGGGATGGTGCATGGTATAGGGATTCTCTCATGTTCTAAGCAGAACACATTGGGGCATAGTTACTTAGCAAACTATGAGCCATTGGCGGTGAGACAAATGTATTAGGAGGTGCAAGACTCCTAAAAGAGTTGTGATAAGTGACAGTACCGCCATGTGCCATGCTGAAACCCACAGCAGCTCTGAGCTGGCATGGGTTTTAGCTATAATGTGCACTAGTTTCTACAGTACATCACATGACTGACTTAGTATTCCCACACCAGTCCATGGGCTATACAATTCTGTTGTGCAAATGGCAGCCGTTGCTCTGGTATAAGAAAGGTATGTGAACAGAATTGGACAAGTATGATTTCCTATTCTATAACTAAATATCTAAAACTAGTAAAAACAGTAGAAAGTGGACAACCCCTTTATGATACGAGAATAATACTTCTAAATGTATTGAGATAGCTTGTCACAAAATGTTATCACAATCAAGTTAAACTTTACTACATCTGTAACTTCTGAAGATTTTCCTAAATCTCATATATTATAATCTTGGACTGTAGAATCATAGAATGGTAGAGTTGGAAGGGACCTCCAGGGTCATCAGGTCCAACCCCCTGCTCAGAACATGAAGCAACCGTGTAGTTTAAAAGGATTGTTCTTTTAGGACATTGGTGGCGAACCTATGGCACGCGTGCCAGAGGCAGCACGCAGAGCCCTCCCTGCTGGCACGCATCACCATCGGGCGCTCACCACATTAGTGAATGCCTGCAGGGGCCGCGGCTCCCCTACCGGCATTCACTCATCAGCTCGCTGCTATCTGCGCTAATGCCGGCGCACACTGATGCCAGTGTGCAGCCAGGATCCCCCTCCCCCGACGTCTCCTACGTGGTTCCGCGGGAGCAGGGGGAGGAGGCGTCTGGCAGCACACTGACGTCAGTGTGCAACAGCGATTAGGCAGAAGAGGAGCAGCGCTTCCACAAAGAGGAGGGGGTAAGTATGTGGTCTTGGGGCAGGCATTGGGGAAGGCATTATTACTGCTGGGGGGGCATTATTACTGCTGGGGGGGCACATTACTACTGCTGGGGGACCGCTGGGGGTGGGCATTATTACTGCTGGGGTACCGCTGGCAGGGGGCATTATTACTGCTGGGGGACCGCTGGGGGGGCATGATTACTGCTGGGGGACCGCTGGGGGGGGCATGATTACTGCTGGGGGGGGCATTATTGCTGCTGGGGGACTGCGGGGGGGGGGGGGGACATTATTACTGCTGCAGGACCTCTGTACTGCTGGGGGGGCATTATTACTGCCGGGGGACCGCTGGGAGGGGGCATTATTACTGCTTTGGGACCGCTGGGGGGGGGCTTTATTACTGCTGGGGAACCGCTGGGGGGGGCATTATTACTGCTGGGGGACCGCTGTGGGGGCATTATTACTGCTGGGGGGCCGCATCCCTATTATTACTACTGGGTGTCTGCTGGGGTGGGGGTGGCTATTATTACTGCTGGGGGGGGGGTATCACTATTATCACTGCTGCGGGGTGTCACTATTATTACTGCTGGGGGCTGGGCAGCCGCTGGGGGCGGTGTCACTATTATTACTCCTGGGGGGGCCGTCACTATTATTACTGCTGTGGGATGTCACTATTATTACTGCTGGGGGAGGGGGGTGTCACTGTTATAGCTGGGGGGGTGTCACTATTACTGCTGGGGTATGTTTACATGTGGCGGAAATGGGCAGAGCTGTTTCAAAATAGACAGCATGCAGATTTTGACTGCTTTTTGGATGTGGAAATGTTGCAGAATTTTCCACAGATTTTTCCGCTGAGGACATTCTGCAGTATTTCCACATCCAAAAAGCAGTCAAAATCTGCACCCTATCTATTTTCAAGCGGCCCTGTTTTTTTTAGAACAACAGGAGTAAAATCATACGTCGTGATAACCCTCGCCCCCTGACGTGTTGGCACTTTGCGGTAAATAAGTGGGTTTTGGGTTGCAGTTTGGGCACTCGGTGTCTAAAAGGTTCGCCATCACTGTTTTAGGACATTCTGCTTTTGGTAAAGTGACCCCCCCCCCAATAATAAGCTAATCATAGGGTATCTTGATGCTGGTATCCCTACTGACCACCTGTAAACTTGAGGGGGACCTTTTAAGAAGTGTTCAATTCTCCTGCAGCACCTCTACAGAGTAAATGAAGCATTACACTTCTCAATGTAATTAATAGGCTGTATAATGTATAGATGTGCTGGGCCCTCCAAAGACAGATACTCTTAGTAGTCGCTCTATGCTCTGGCTATTATAGAATCTCCTGAACAAGGGGCTTCTCTATATTCACTCAGAAGTCCCTAATAAGGTATTCAAAAATGTTTTTTTCTAAACCAGACATTCCTTGTAAGAGAGGCTTCATATGTATGATATATACACCCAGCTATCTATATATAGGATCATACAGGCAGGGCAAAATTAGAGTCTAGCAGGGCATAACTCAAGTCCTATTGGCCTTGTGCCCAATTGTTTGTTGCATGAAGGCATGGGTCCCAGTCGCGTTGCTATGGTCTATAAAGACATATGTTCGTCATACCGCCCAAGATCTAAATATATATGTAGTCTACAGTACAGTTAAATCCAGTGACTTGCCCACTCTGATTTGAGTCATTCACTTTAACTTTTCTTCTCCATCTAGCCCAGACCGCTGTGATAACGACTTCGGCCACTGAAAACTTAAAACACAAACATTTTTGGCTCCTCACTTTTCCAGCACCATCTTCTGCACAAACACTCCCTTCATAGTGCTATAGTAATAGTGTCCCTTTTAGGCCTAACACATTAATAGCGCTCCTCAGAGTGCCCTGCATAGTAATACTGTAAATGAAACCCCGTTTGTGTTTGTACATAGTAATAGTGCCCACCACTGTGCCCCCATAGACGAATAATGCCCTTACTGTACCCCTATAGAGCAACAGTATCCTTATTGAGCCCCCATAGTGTGATAGTGACCCAATTCTGCCCTCATAGAGTAATAGTGCTCCCATTGTGACCTCATAGAGTAATAGTGCCCCCATTGAGTAATTACTCAGTAGCGTGGTCAATCTTAATGGCAGGGCAAATACCCAATGTTATCTGCTCCATCATAGTTTTTAACTGGATTTGTGACCTAAGCGCACAGATACAGCTGAAAGTGACGCTTGTCCGGGAGTTCAGCAGGGCCCCCTTGCTCTCCGGGCCCAGATGTGGTTGCAGCCCCTGAAAGTGCAATCATTACGCCTTTTGCATATATATCCATTCTTATATCTCATTGCACTTACTGGAGACATATGCAGAACATTACTCCAAGAGTTCCTCCTATTAATTTTCCATGCAGAACATTATATTACTGCACCTGCTGATAACAGCAAAGTTTTTCTATAGATATTACTATTTTTAATGAGGGCACAGAACTTTGCTCCAGGTAATACTATTATTAGTGACGTTGATGTAACATTGCTTCAGGTATTGCTGTACTCGTTGTGACAGGGATAGATCATTGGTCCAGGTATTTTTGCTATTTTCTGCAGAGCATTTCTTTGTATCGCTAGTGAGCTGCCATCTTTGTGGTATTATTACCGTCTGATACAGAATATTTCCACAAACGACTGTTCTTAAGTGGGAAAAAAAGTTTTCATTGTTTTGAAAGTCATTAAATCAACGTCTCTACCGCTCATATTAACCAATGATGGGGTGTTTGCATGAAATTGCATGGTTTTATGTTTCATGCAGCCCACCCCCTATAGCATAACACTCACATATGCTATATATGATATATGGAGGAACCTTGCAGTATCAGATTCTCATCCCTGCTAATATGTATTTTTTTCTAGTAACAGAACTAATGTTGTCCAAAGGTTGTATCCCGTATTGCAGTTCAGCCCCATTCAAGTGAAATAGAGTTAGTTGTAATACCAGACATAACCTATGAAGAAGAGTGGCACTGCTTCTGAAAAAAATAAGTTTTTGTAAACTTCTGAACCCTTAAAAGCTGTTTTTATACACCAGCGTGGATTTTGCTACACTTTCAATTCATTGGATTTACTGTTATGTATTCTCATTTATAAGAGCCTCGTGTGATGCAGAGTGTTAAGGCAGCAGAAATGCAGTCCTAAGCTCTGACTCACAACCTGAGGGTTGTGGGTTCAATCCCTGCAAGATTTCGGTAGCCGGCTCAAGGTTGAATTAGCCTTCTATCCTTCCGAGGTCGGTAAAATGAGTACCTAGCTTGCTTGGGAGAGGGAATAACAGATGACTGGGGAAGGTAATGGCAAACCACCTCGCAAAAAGAGACTGCCATGAAAGCCTAGGAGTCAGTCATGACTCGCTGCTTGCACCAGGGGACTCTACTTTTACCTATGCTCGTTTATAGCTACCTTAAAAAGCCACTCAGGGAAGCTTTTTATCGTTTCCCCAGGTGTAACTCATAACTTACTAAGGCAATATACTTACTGATTGCCTTATTGATTATGGACCCTCTCTGGTCCTGTCCGCCATTGTCCTACTTCACCCATACTGTGCCAAGCCGAATCCTACAGCAGACTGAAAGTCACTTTCCCTATTCATATTGTGGCTCTCATAAAAAATAAATAGAGACAATGACCTCCAGTCCACAGAGCGGAGATGTCGTCACTAAAGCAATCGGTAAGTACTGTATATTACCTGCCCTAGGAAGCACGTTGTGCCAACTGCATTCCCAGGTAACCGATGAAAAAGTTTCCTTGGAGCGTCTCTATAGGGGGTATTTTTAACTAATGATGCATCCTGTTCATAGGTCATCATTAGCTGATTGATGGGGAAAATAGAATTTAGCGGGGGTCACATATGTTTGGTGCCACCCCATTAATCTTCAGTGGGACTGATGGAAATATCTGAGTACAAATGTTTGGTTATGTCTGGCAGTGCCATTGAAGATGAATGGGGCGGCACCGCTCTCGAGATCATCAGGAGACCCTCACAGATCAGTAAGTTGATAACTTGTACAGCTCCTTTAAAAGTTATAATTATAGCAGCCTGTAGTCATTACTAGGAGCAGCTTACTGTATACAGCTAGTACACTGAACGCAATGATAAAATGCTATACAGGGAGCTCCCCCTAGTGGTGGTTGCAGTCAGCTGGAATCTTTTACCTCTAAGTCTATTCTGGGGATTTGGAACACTGTATCGAAACAATGGAGCTCCGGCTGCTACAAAGAAATATTATGGAATTAATCTGCACAGAATGCTGGATTTATAAACTACGAGGTGATAAAAGAGTGACATTCATTTTAAAGAGTACATTTTGCGGCAGACTTGAAAACGAGCTGCAGTAGACACTTTGTGCCGGCCACTTGTCTTATTTAATATGTCATTATTTACGCAGCTTATGTAACAAGATGCATCTCCTCCGCCTGGGCTTTTACCGGCAGAAGTAATGGAGGACTATTGAACACAAATGGAGCTAAATTGTCAGCCTGATAGAAGCCAAAGTAACATTGAAATCTAAAGAAATTGTCGGTTTTTCATCTAATATAATAATAAGATGGCTTCTCACCAGAATCGATGGAAGGTGTGAATTATTCTGTCACTACGTGTGCGATAAATGTGATGCGCAGGCAAGAGTCATCATCATCTGGTTGCTTGTTCACACTGGAGTGGTTAATCCATGTTGTTTTACTACTTTTTTATTTTATCTTCTACTTTTTAACAACTACAGTTCTTTTGTGATTAGTGTCATGTGATTGTCAAGAGGCGTGGCCTATGTAGATCTCTCCCCAATGGAAGTTTCTGGAATGATTTGTGTTTCTGGAGCTGCAATCCGCATGCATGGTGTAGAAGCTGCACCAACTGATTACACTGACAGCCGTGTTGTATATGACAGGACATGGATTTGTTAGAAGGATCCCTGAGAAAGCGGGTCACAAATGCTAGGAACCAGCAATCTTGTGTAATCCATGCGGGAACCCTACAGCAAATGTTCAGGTTTTCTGCAGCGCCTCCACAATGTAAATGAAGGATTGCATGGTGCCTGTTGAAATGTACAAGCTTTCTCTGTAATGTATGCATATGCCAAGGCTACCTTCTCACACGGGTCAGCAAATCACGCACGATTTGTGCGTTGCAAGACGCACAAATAAGAACCCCATTCAGGAATGGCGTCATACACATATCTTTGGGCTTGCCTTCGCATCGCATCTCCCATTGTTTTCAATGGGGCCGGCAGCAACATTGCACCATGTGCTAGGTGCACACGGTGCGATGCAATGTTTCTCCATTGAAAGCAATGGGAGAAACTCCACACATCAAAGGATCACAAGTCTTTCCCATTGATTTCCGCGGGAAACATCACATCGCACTCGAAATGTGATTGTTCTCAGCAAGAGAAGCCAAGTAATCTTGTAGATATGATACCTTTTAGTGGCCAACAAAAATACATGATGTAATAATAGCGAGCTTCCGAACCAACGCAGGGTTCTTCTTCAGGCTTAAAAGAGCCCTGCCTTGGTTCATATTCGTGCGTTTTTTTGTGTATCTTGCTACACACAAACTTCACGTGAGATTCTTGCCTGTGTGAATAAGCCCCGGAAGATGTAAAGATGTTGTTAGTAGATCAGGACACCTCCTCCCACCTATTAATTCCTTAATTGTTTTTTTTACATTGGTTCATTAGGTGTGAGGTGACATTGTACAACATCCCACTTGATCATCTGTGATGTAGGGTTGCAGCACTTTGGCGCACTCACACTGTTCAGTTTACAATGTCTAGATTGGATGTATTTGAAACAAGAGTGTTAGAGGTATTCTGGGCATTTAACCCCTTTAAATACTGATGATCTATCCTCAGGACAGGCAGAGGTCCATCGGTTGGGACCCCCAGTCTTCACTTTTGACGGCACAACGCAGGATGCTCCATAGACTCCTATAGGAGTCTATAGGAGCCGTCCAAAAAAGGGAGTTTATCAGCGGCTAGCACTGCTAAACAATAACAGGTGCCTCTAGTGAGGCATTTAAAGTTCTTCCGACCGAGGGCTTTTCGGACTTGCAGTGAACTGACGCCGCAGCCAGCTGTGACAAATCTCAAAGAATAGCCGTGACTTGGCCGTGGCTATTTTTCGTCCATGCAATTTCATGCTTCAATAATTGTGATTTTTTTTAGCGCAGCTATTGGTGCTGCAAAATGGCGCTTGTGTGAAGGAGGCCTTAAGATGCAAACAAGAATGCTTCATTCACTAATAGAAATTTTGAAAACCTTTAATGATTCAGCTTTATTTAATGGAAATGTTCTCCCTCGCTGCATAACTGGAGTGGAAGTGAGCTGCCATGGTAGGACGTGAAACATGACTGACGCATGTAATCATTTGACCCACAGGATCTAACAATAGATTGTTTCCAGGCTATTCCTAATAAACGTAACTGATGGCGCGTGGGTGGCTGATTATAGTGTGATACAATGCAGATCACCAGCACTGCTGCGCACGCTTGTGGATTGGAGCACCGAAGGAAATTGGTCAGAAGATTACCAATGTGAGCTCTTTTGTGGGTTTTTAAAAAAATATAAAATCTTTAATTCTACAGTCTTTAGAATTGGGGCGTATCGCACACTATAACCAGTATGGTGGAGGCTCCACCTTGCATCGTTGGGTGCTATACACAATGTATTCAGCAGCACAATGTATTCTGCTCACACTGTTACGTGGGCCATTATTACAGTCGTCAGGCACGCAGCATGTCTAAATGAACTGCAAAAAGGGTTAATACCCGGCTGTCAGTCACGCATGATCTAAGGCCTTTTTACACATGATCATAAATGAATGATTGTGAGAATGTTCATTCACCGGATCATCGCTGCGTGTGAACAGGGCAGCAATTGGCCAACAAGCCAGCACATGCTGATCATATCTTTTGTGCCGCCATGATAAATCATTCTTGTCGGCAGTACATCTCCTGGGTAAATGTATTTCAGAAAAGCAATTGTTGCAGTGTGGATCAGCCCTTGTAAAGGCCATTTAACCCTTTCCAATCCACTGTCTGACGTCTGACGCCATTCTGATTGAAGACTGTACAGCTCTCATGTCGGAAGACGTCCGGCAGGGTATTCCTACTGTAGATTACTGGCCACTCTGTTGTCGGGGACCTCTCCAGCATGTCCGATACTGCAGTACTGCCTCTAGCCAGCAGATGGCGCCGTTGTATAATGGCAGAAAGAGAAAGCCCCCCCTAGGAAACCCTGAATCCAAAATTGGATTGCAAAGGGTTAAACTAGCGCCAAAATTGGTGCTTGTAATCTTGGATTATATCGAGCCATGTAAATCTCTTGAGGTTATGTCCACACGGGACTGATTGCTGCGAAATGTCTGCATCAAAAACTGCACCATTTGGTGTGATTTGACACGGATTTTAACATGGATTTTGGTTTGGAATTCCACAGGTCCAACTGCGGATTTTGGAATTGCAGGCAGGTTTTAAGCCATTTTCAATTCCGCATCAAAATTTGCAGGGTAGTCTTCAGTTTTTGGTGCCAAATTTACCACTGCTTGCGATGTATCGTTCAGCCTATTCCGTCCCATGTGAAAGATCCCTAAGGCTAACTTCACAAGGGCGAGGGGATATTAGGCTGTGAATCACAGCGGGATATCGGGCCGTGAATCCTGGCGCAATATCGCCCTCACCATCCATGTGACAGTCCCAGTGATGTGAGGCGTTTTCATGTGAAAACTGCTTTGCATCGCTGCAGGGATGGAGGGAATCCCCGCCGTGGCAGAGGATCGCGGAGTTCCCCATTGCTTCCAGTGGGGTCGGCACTGCTTTCACCGGCCCAACTGAGAACAATGGGCAATATTGCAGAAAGATAGGACATGCTGCGATGTGTTTCCTGCATAGCATCGCATTGTGGTGTCATGCAGGAAAACATCGCTAAAGTGTATGACTCCATTCAAATGACTAGGGTTCATAGTTGTGCGTCTCACAAAGCATACATTATGGGCAGTTTTCTCGGTCGTGTGAAACCGGCCCAAGGCTGCTATTATACGCAGCGTCTTTTTGCTGTAAAATGTCAATTTAATCAATATGGTAAGTCCAGGAGATGGCCACAATCAGTGTAGCCCAGCCTGAGAGATGCTGCATGCAATAGGAGCCTGAGGCCATCTTCACACATTGTGGAAATGCTGCGGAATTTCCACCGCAGGACTTGCAGCAGAAATTCCGCAACATTTACAGTACAAGCCATGTAGACCAGATTTCTAAAATCTCCACATGCAGCATTTAGGTGCAGTTAGACCACTGCCTACTTCCAGTGTTTTTGCTGCAGGTTTTCCATTGCAGAAAGATTGCAGTGGACAGCCCGTGTGAAGCCAGCCTTAGGCCTCATGTCCACAGGTGGATCGGATTTTGCATGCGGGAGCCCGCAGCGGAATCTGACCCTGCCCTTGGCAGAGGACCCTACACAACTTCTACTTACCCATACGGGTCTTCTGTGGGTCTTCTCTCTTCTTCACTGCGGATGTGTGCGGAAGTGCTGTCCGGCACACCGCCGCACATGTGCAGTGGAGTTTGTTTGCCGTGGAATCTGCAGCTCATCCGGCAATTGAATTGCAGAAGGGCCGCGGATCAGACAGCTTCCATTGACTTCCGTCTGCAGTGAAATGGAGCATGCTGCAATTTTGTTTCCGGATCAAAAGGTCCGCAAATCAAATCTGCATGCTTTATTTCACTTCCAGACACCCATGTATCCCTATGGGCAGCTAGATTTCCTGATCCGCCCGTGAACATTGGGCCTTGGATTACCTATACACGGGTGAGTGCGATATTGGGCTGAGAAACTTGTGATATTGGCTCGTCAACGTGCGGTTTAACACCTATGTGAGGCATTCTTGTGGCAAAAACGCTTCCCATCACTTCTGTGAAGTAGCGATCCTCCGGCGCAGATTTCAGGTTTCTTATAGGATCGACAAGTGTTTCCCATTGTTTACTGTCCCATTGAAAACAATGGGTGATGCGTTCTGAGGAACGTGGAAAAATAGGACATGCCACGATTTTTTTCCTGCACATCATGCGCAGTGAAAATATTTTGAAAAACGCTGTGGACTTAAATGCACGTCTTTTCCGTGCAGAAAAATCGCCCATGATACGTGACAATAAACACAAGATCAAATTAAGCTTGTTAGCGGTTTTGCCGCATATGCGGAAATTTTGTGGAATTTCCGCAGGAAATCTGCGATAAATCCGCCTCGTGTGAACCCAGCCGTAGGCTTCATCACATTGATCTGTTGTGGGATTTAACCTTTGTATTTCAGGGATTGAATCCAGCAGCAGAAATCTGCAACATAAATAGCCATGCCGCGGATTTAGAACCTGCTGTATTATTCAGGAACACTGCGGATGCGTTGCGGCAAATTTCCACTGCATGTGAAGATTTTTAAATCCCTTCCACATGGCTTGTACTGTAAGCATTACGGAATTTCCACAGCAAAATCTGCTGCGAAATTCCACCGCATTTACGGCCCGTTGAAGGTTCCCGTAGAGTACAATTGTTGTGGGAACTTTGCTGGTCAAAAGTATATGGAAAAGGAAGATGTAACTCCCACAAATCATTTACATAAAGGAGTTCCGTCCTTTTCCAGCCTCATGCAGTTCTATAACACATCTGATCACTTCGGAAATTTGTTTGCATCCAGGCATAATTCACACCAAGGCTTCTTTCACATTACGTTTTGGGAATCCAGCACTGGATCCTTCCTTCCATCCAAAAGGGATGAATATGGGAGACAGTTACCTCCTTGGTCTCTGTCTCGCATAGCTTCCATCCTCTTTGCTGCCTGTCTTTTACATTGGATATAATGAGGACAGCGCTTTTCTATCCAGTGTAAAAGACTAATGGGCAGAAACTTTATGAGACAGAGACCAAAGAGGTCTCCTTCTCACATATTCACCCCTATAGTGCCAGCCTGGTATCTTCCTGCTTTTCGTCCCCATTTAGTTTTCTGCATACTGGTAGACAGAGCACAGATTTATCAGTAACCAGGCTTTGGGTGCCTTTATTTATTGGATAAAGTACATGAAAATCACACTTCCAATGTCTTCTGCTGAACTGAAGCACCTTTTGCTATTTAGCTCTTGAAGAAGTCATTAACACAGTGGTTCATTTAAGGTACCTTTGCATGGGACGTCTATCAGCCAAATAATCACTCGAAAGAGCACATTGAAACAATAGTCGATCAGTGTTAACATGGCCACTGACAGGCTTACAAGCAGTAAGTCACTAGTCGTTTCATTTCATCTTACCAAATAAAAATAGTCGCTGGTTGATCAAAAGTCATTTGGTGTAGAGTCACAGTCATTCGTATTTGAATGAATTTGCATGGAAATCTCCTGTATGAATGATATCTCGGCAAACAACTAATGAACAATCATCACTCTGTGTTAAAGCAAACAAAGGACTTTTGTTTGTACGCTTCAGTTTTTCTGACTTCCTGAATAATAGTTTCTATGTTGTGAAATTAGGGGAATAGTCAGAACTTGGGACCACCATCTTCTCCACCCAAAATGGCGGCGACGCTTTCAGGAGCACACTTTACAACCGCATCTTCTTTAAAATCTCACCAGTTTTATTCCATCACTACAATGATTCTCAGCACTTCATACTTTACATGAAACTGGTATCTAAAATAATCCCTGGCCATCTGGCCACTAACTATGCATAAGACTTGGCCCTATCTAACAGGCATAATGCAATCATATATGAAAAGACTCTGGCCAGTACAGAGGGCATCTCTTCCACACATTCTGGGTGCCCCAAGTCCCAGGATTTCTGAGGGACACACCTCCCTTTTCCAAAACTTCCTCAGGTAACCCTTTCTCTGCCAAATATACTATTATTGAACCTTCTAGTGGCCATCTCCAGTACTGCATCACTACACTGTTTAAAGGTACCTTTACTATTTCTCCATGCACTATGATAGATGTGCACAATAAAAGCCATGACTGGTACAACTGTTTGTGTCGGTCTATAGTTGTGACTTTGAGAACAATCGGACCGCATTTTATTAGTGATGAGTGCAGAAATCCAGGGTTCACTTACTTTTTCTATGTCACTACATCTATCTCCTAATCCCCCCTATATGTGTGCCTGTGTGGGCATGTGTATACCATCACAGGCGAGTGCATTTGCCTTGAGACATAAACAATGGATGATATGTGGAGAGGTCTTGTCAGATCGTTATCCCTGCTCACATCTCACAACTGCATGATGCCTCAGGCCACAGATGCTGATATCTGTGTGAACGGAGAATAAAGCAGGTTCGCCATGTCACATGTGAACAAAAGGAATATAATTAAACATTGGCATCTTCTCCTCGCCAAGGCATAACAAGCTGGCTCCTTCATGGCAATGCCCAGCTGAGTACTGTTGTAACTATAGGACATGGGAGGAAGTGTTATGGTTCTGGACAAGGGGAGGAGGAGGCAAAAATAAACTTTTTTTCCCTTGCATTGATTAGCATTCGGCCCTGTGCTGTTCTCTCTGTCGTTGAGTTTGTCTTTAGTCCATTGCCAAGCAACCAGATTGTAAAAGTACAACAGGCAGCGTGAGGGAAGCATGCACCCAGCTCTCCCCAACTCTTACTGGTTACTCCACAGGAGCTGGCTGCAGGATCCTACATTCCTCTATGGTGCCATCCTTGGCAGAGGAGATAGGGGTGAAGTGTTGGCCAACAGCAATGGGGCACAGAGGGTTCTGTCCAAATTTTGGGTGCTAAACCGAAGGCGGAAGGAAGGAAAGTTAAAAAGAGGAAGAGGAGGAGTACCCCCCTGCATCTACCCTGACACTTCATTCAAGGTTTGCATTCCACTCCATACCCCTTTCCCAGTGCATCCCTGACCTTGTCCTCTTTTAACCCCTAAGTGACCAGCCTATTTTGCGTTTTAAGGACCAAATGTTTTGCATTGTTGCTTTGCAAAAGCCATAACTCGTTGACATAGCCATATTAGGGCTTGTTGGTTTTGGAACAAGTTGTATATTTTAATGGCATCGGTCAGGGGTACATATAATGTATTGTATAACCTTCATTACATTGGGGGGGGGGGGGGGCAATGGGAAAAACATCCAGAAATTCTGCCATTGTTTGGGGGTTTTCTTTTTACAGCGTTCACTATTCTGTAAAAATAACACAATACCTTAGCTGGATCGGCACAATGACTGCGATACCAAGGTTTTTTTAAAACATTTTTTACTACTTTAGCAAAGTAAAGCATGTTTTTAAAGAATAACATTTGAATCTGCATCATGGCATTCTAAGACCCAGAACATTTGTATGTTTCTGACAATGGTTTTTTTTGTTGTTGCTGGAAGAGTTTTAGTTTTTAATCGGTACCATTTTGAGGTATTTATGACTTTTGGGTTTCTTTTTATTACAATTTTGGGGGGGCCAAAAAAAAGAAAAATAGCAATTCTGGCATTACTTTTTACAGTTATTTTTACAATGTTCACCCTGCATGATAAATAGCAAAATATTTTCATTTTTTGAGTCGTTACAAAAGTGGTAATACCTTTTATGTGTTGGTGTTAAAAAAAAAATAGCATATTTCATCCATTTAAACTGGTTTTTGTTAGGAGAAATATTTATTTTTTTTACTGGGTTTCTTTAAATTAAACTTTATTGAACTTTTTTGGCGCTATTTTTGTAGTCCTTGAAGGGGACTTGAAGAAGTGATTGTTCGATCACTAGAATAGTACACTGCATTACTTATGCAGTACATTCCACTAAGCCTATGACAGTAGCCTATTAGACTATGTCGGAGCAGGGGCCTAATAGATTGAGTTACATGGCAGACATGGAGGGAGGCCTTTGTTTGGATTCTGGCTGCCATAGGAACTCTCTGGTACATTGCAATTATACTGCAGGGTGACATAAAGTGCCCCCTCTCCTTGTCAGCTGTTTACATGCTACAGGTCCTGTTGATTGTGGCATGTAAGGGGTTACACTGGCAGGATCTGAGATTTCTCTGTTCCTGGTTGTTAGAGCAGGAGCCTGGCTGTCAGTCATCTCAGCCACTGCAAATGACTTATCAGCCTGTATAATCAGATCGCACGAGCGAACTCTCATTGGTCTCTCATTCGCTCATGCCAACGATTAGGCTCCATATAAAAGGAGCCTAAGGGGTTAATAATTTTTGTATCCCTGTTCTCTGTGCTTATGTCCCTTTACTGACTCATCCATCCCATTTACTGCCATCTCCTCTGTTTCCTCTCCATGACTATTGTATTGTGCTCCCGTAATCATGTACAGTAGTAGCCTACCACAACCAGTCCGCAGCTTAAAATGCATATTAATCATTGCATAATGAAAAGTTCTGCAGCTTTCTGCTATATTTCATCATTACTTTCAAGATCTCTGCTTGCTGTCAGTAAATGGAAAATCCATATATATTCACAGGCTGACATCCTGTCCTGATCAAGTCCTACTGATGTGGCTACAGGGCTAATTGGAAAGAGAGCTCTGATGTATATTCAGCCTGAGGTTGCCCACAAGTTGTGGTGGAAAAACCCCGATAAAGCCACAACCGCAATGTGTTTTTTTTTCTTTTGCAGTCACAGCAATAACTGTCATAACTTTAATGAGCTAAAATATGGACCACAGATTTAAATGATATTTTGACCCAAAATTGCAGGTTCTGACCATTTCTTCTGATTGTCACTTTCTTATGCACAAATGAAAAATAAGCCATAGACAGCATATAGCCATTTTGATCTGCTATGTTGGACTTTTTGGGTCAGCAAGTTATAATCAGTTTATTAATAACCATTAAAAAAGGTGGGTTTCTAAATGGATTTCCCAGTAATAGTGCCCCCATTGTACCCACATACAGTAATAGTGCCTCCAGTTCCTTCCTACAGCAATAGTGCCACCATTGTATTCTCATATAGTAATAGTGCCTCATTTGTGCCCCTATACGCTAATAGTGCCTCATATAGTAATGTTACCTAAGAGCCATTCCAACGGGGCACTGCTGTGATTTATTGCACTGTCTGAGCCTGAGAACTCCCAGGTCCTGTCTAATGTAAGTCCTGGGGCAGGGAGCCAATGGCTCTGTGCAACCCCTCAGCATTCAACTAGATTTGAATGCTGATGATGCAGATCCACTTGAAAAGCAGCACTTGCCTTGGGATCCGGGCAGACCCCCTTTCTCCTCCGGGTCCAGTCAAGGTCACACTCGGGGCAGTGGCCATTGCTACACCCCTTTTTATAGAACTTTGCGTGTAAATGCTAGAATGGTATTGCTCAAAAGACATCGCTTGAACGAATTTTGAGCGATAATTGTTGTATGTAAATGGGGCTTTACTGTGGTGGCCAGGCATGGTATTGCAGGCAAAGTTCCCATTCAGCACAATGGGAACTTGTACTGCAATACCAAGCCTGGCCACTACTGTAAGAACAGAGCTGTTTGTTCCCTGCAAAATTCTGTTCATGACATGAGGCTCTGTCCTGGGCCCAGTGTTGTTCAACATTTTTATAAATGATCTGGGGGAGGAAATTGTTGGGTAACTGATTTACAAATTTGCCAACAACACAAAGCTAGGAGGGATAGCAAACACAGGAAAAGAGAAAGGATTCCAAAATATCTAAACAAGCTTGAACAGTGGGCAACAACTAACAGAATAGTATTTAACAAGGAGAAAAGCATAGTACTACATCTGGGCAAGAAAAATGAAAAAACATACAAAATGGGAGGAATTGAGCTAAGCAGCACATGTGAAAAAGACTTGGGTATACTAATAGATCACAGACTGAACATGAGTCAACAGTGTGATGCAGTAGCAAAAAAGGCTAACTCAATTCTGGGATGTAATAAGAGAACCATAGGATCTAGATCACGTGAGGTAATTATCCCCCTCTACCCTTCCTTAGTCAGACCTCATCTGGAATACTGTGTCCAGTTCTGAGCGCCCCAATTTTAAAAAAGACATAGACAAACTGGAGCAAGGTCAGAGAAGAGTTACCAAGATGGTGAGCGGTCTGCAAATCATGTCCTATGAGGAACAGTTAAAGGATCTGGGAATGTTTAGCTTGCAAAAAAAAGGACTGAGAGGAAACTCAGGCCCACTGTCCACGGGCGTTGTGAAGTCCCGTGGCAGAGATCTTCGCCGCGGAAGCCGCCGCCCCGGAGCGGGAGCTGGCAGACGAATCTCCGCCGGTCAGCCTATCTGACAGATAGGCTGACCGTGGAGAACTGCGGCAATTCGCAGCATGCGGAGCATTGAGGCAATTCGCAGCTTGCGGAGAATTGCCAGCCGCGAGCGGAGAATCACAATGATTCTCTGCTCGTGGACACTGGGCTGGCGCTTTCCATAGCAATGCTATGGAAAGCTTTAGACGGCGTGATAAATGTGCCCAGCTACTAGTGACATATTGAGAGCCATAAAACAGATGACAACCCTACCCCAGCTATGAGCTGGAGAATGATTTTGCTAAAATCTGGCGTGGATTACAATAAATGTGACAGCTGTGTGTGACTACCCCTCTAAATGAATGCCCTAAAAGATGCCGCTTTGGCGCATGCTCTAAAATTGCATGCTCTATAATAGACAGGCCCCTCTGTGTGTGTATATAACGTTCCAGTGATTTTAGATCTCAGTAGTAGAATTCCTCTGATGAGTCAATCGCAGAGTAAAAGACGAGAAAGGGTAGAGGTGGAGCTCCTTTACTTATAGGGTTAGTACTCCTTATAAGAAATGGGGTGAGGTGCTACCTGTTCACTAACGCCAACCATATACACGGAGCATAGTGCGTAGACTGAGAAAATTGTGGACTTAATTGGCGCAACTCTCATAAAAATATTTTAGTGAGTATTGATAGTTTTAAAAGCAGCCAATGATTGTACCGCGTTTCGGGGCTACTGCCCTTCCTCAGATCTGACTGTGAGGAGCACGGAGTGTGTCAGACATTCCTCCTGTCTGTGTTCTCCGGATGCGATCAGTTGACTACCTAGCGTTGGCTAGTTTGTTGACTGATTGCTGTCCTGTGTACACAGGCCAATGATTGGGTGAATGAGCATTTTAACAAACCCTGGTTCACAATTATTCACCCATGTAAAGGGTTAAAGGTCCGTCAGGAAAGCACCTCAGTCACCTGTAGAGCCAGAGGTTAACTCCTTCCCCACAGGGATGCTGGTGCAGCTCAGCAATTTGTACACCCATAGCTTTGTGTCCATAGCTGGAGGTGAGAAGAAGTAGCTGATAATGAAGTGGTAACTAATGCCCAATTAGTTTTCCTTTGTCCGCCAATGACTAGTAATCTGCTGAATTTCCTGTATCTCTGCAGGTGTATAATAGGGGCCTGCAGGGCTGGAATACCTCAAGGGTAACATATCTTCCCCTAGGGAGACTAATAACACCTTGTCAGACAGAGTGCTGTTCACACTGACCTTTGACATTGCAGAAAGGAGTCACATCCCGGCATTAGAGGCTTATGTATCATGTCTGGGAATCATGAAGTTGGCTCTCAAGTATGTATACATGTATATAGTTTACGTCTCGAATTGATGGGCATTGTAAAACCAAAAATAGAGGACTACAGAGCTACAAGGAGCTAATGCGCCACCACACAGCCGAGATGTTCTCAATTCTTTTTCTATTAGATTTATTATTAATTAGGAAACTATACAGTTTCAGAAATGGTCAAATTCCTTCTCTTAAACCACTGATTAAGGCTTGTCTAGTCCTATGTAAATAAAGCTTACTCATCGCATTGCCAGCAGTCACCAACAGGAGGCGTTCATTGCATACAGCTTTTTACAGCTTCCTTTGAGTTCAATACTAGCTGTATATATCCCTATGCAGTGAGCTCCCCCTAGTGGTGGTGGTAGGTATCCAGAATTTTATTATTTATGACTTACTTAACATATTTATAATTACAGATTTATGACTCTTGGAAAGGCAGCAGGGTTTTGGAGCTCCATGTCCGAAGATTTTTCAAAATTGATTTAAAAGAAAATTGGAAGAGTAGTTCATAGCAACCTATCCATTGAGGACCCCTAATAACACAAGAACAGGGGGTTCTGTGTTTCCCCCATGTGAATGAAGTGGTGGTCAGGCATACATGCATGCTGTTCCATTCATCTCTATGGATCTGCCGAGTGCTGTACTTAGCCGTCTTCGGCAGTTCCATAGAAGTTAAAGGGCTCTTCCAGGCAAATGTTAATGATGATGTATCCTCAGGATAGGTCATTAATAGCTGATTGGCTGGGATCTGCCACTCGGGATCCAGACTTATAAGATGTTTTGGCACCCCTTGTCAGAGCTACAACACACAGGGTACTGAGCAGAAGCAGATTGCTCCAACCACTGTGTAGTGGCCGGCACTAGTAATTACAGGCGCAGCTGTCATTGAAATCAGTGAGAGCTGCACTGCAGTTACCTGCACCAGCCACTACACAGGGGGCAGAGGGATGTGCTTCCGCTCCGTACTCTGTGTGTCGTGACGATGACAGCGGGTGCCTGAGTGGCTAATCTGCCTGCGTTCTGCAGCAGAGAAATGCTGCGGTGAACTACAACCAATATGGTAATAAGTGCTGTACTTGTGGATCCAATGTTTTTAGAACCTGATTTTAGATTAAATCATATTCATATGGTGTGGTCAGATCGTGTGTTTTGCCGCTATTTCACTACACTGTGTGAGTACCGTTTTACTTCTGTACTTTTATTCCCATTTAATGTAATTTGCCTGGTCTTTCAGGTTTCTTGTTCTGCATGCATGTATATATAGACTGTTCAGTGCTATAAAGAATTCTTGGGTGTTTTTTTAAATAGGTAGTATTTGTGGGATGCTTCTGCATCGATACCATGTTCTGTGCCACCTTGGGTTATCAGAGGGCCCCACGTATCGCCAAATATACGGAATGTTAAGATCAGCTAGGGGAGTAATAGGGTATAGTTTCGCTCTAATAATGTTGGGAACCATTAAGTTAATCCTTTCTCAAGTTAGGAATGTATGTGGAATTTCCTCCTCATCCTCCATGCAAACCATATCTAAAAGGATCTTTCTTGTCTTACAGAGTTTGGGGTCAGCGGACCGGAAAGAATTTCAAACACCAAGGTAAGAACTCCTTGTCGGCTGTTTATTTGTTACTAACACCTCTTAATGGGAATTTATATCACAGAAGAGCAATAAGTGCTATATACTGACAGCGGAAATAAAAATAAACTGTTGTTATCGTAGAGTGGACACAAACATTTATGTGCAAGCAGTTTATAGATACTATAGAGAACAGGCTTTACATTCCCTATAGAACTGCATAGGCCACTATACGTAGGACCAGAACAACTACCGGTAACACAATTACAACTATATTCTTTCAATAATTTCCGTAAAGTACTAAAATAACAGCATTATGCAGTGATCAAATTATACAACCATACGGTTACCAAATAATTAAAATTAAATAAAGAATAATACCATACAGTGCAATAATGATATGGCCATATGCAACCTTAATAATAATTTCATATAGTACTATAAGGATATTACCAAAGAATGCCTAAATAATAATGCCATATGATGCTTTAATCCCACTATATACTGTCTAAATAATAGTACCATACGATGCTTTAATACCACCATATACAGCCTAAATAATAATGCCATACGACGCTTTAATACCACCATATACTGCTTAAATAATAATGCCATACAATATTTTAATACCACCATATACTGCTTAAATAATAATGCCATATGATGCTTTAATCCCACCATATACTGCCTAAATCATAGTGCCATGCGATGCTTTAATACCACCATATACTGCCTAAATAATAGTGCCACATGATGCTTTAATACCACCATATACTGCCTAAATAAAATGCCATATGATGCTTTAATACCACCATATACTGCCTAAATAATAATGCCATATGATGCTTTAATACCACCATATACTGCCTAAATAATAATGCCATATGATGCTTTAATACCACCATATACTGCCTAAATAATAATGCCATATGATGCTTTAATCCTACCATATACTGCCTAAATAATAGTGCCATATGATGCTTTAATAGCGCCATATACTGCCTAAATAATAATGCCATACAATGCTTTAATACAGCTATTTGCTGCCTAAATACCCTAATAATAATGCTAAATAGTACTATAATAATACCATTATATGCTGCCTAAACAATAATGCCATACAGTACTATAGAAATACAACAATATGCTGCCTAAATAATAATGTAATACAGTACTATAATAATACCACTATATGGTTCCTAAAAAGTAATGCCATACACTACTATGATAATAACAAAATGCGCTGTCCAAATAACTGCCAAGATAAGTCTTAGATACTGGTAGTTTTACTCTGCTGTGAAATATTTTGATGAAGGTGGAATGTGCCCCTTTTCACCACTCCGTACTTAGTCTGAATGTATTTAATGCAGACAAACAAAACTGATCATCATCTTACTTGGGTTCATTGCTTGCACCAAAAATTTGGCAGACCTTTGACTGCCATGGTTACTCATTGACACCCAGTGATAGGCACACAGAGGGTTAAAAAGCCACGACCAGAGGTTTCTCTGATCTTTGCCGTTGAACCCGAAGCCCAGATGTCAATTGCAGCTGCACTTTTTCTAATGGCTCAGGCACAGCTTCTGTGGCCGCACGATGATGTGGAGTTATGACTACATCCTACTGTGGTTAGTAGACCGCAGTCAGGATATAATAGTATGTACAAATAGGGTACGAGAATGTTGTCTGACGGCGCTAACACGTTGCGCCAGCTATATCATGCCATGTGCGTTATTCCGAAAAATTTGGCACAGTTGATATACCTTATAATACTATTGATAAACCTCCCCTAATAATAATTCCTGGACTTGAGATACTCAGGAACTGAAAATGTAGGTGCTTGCGAACAACAGTAGCCTAATCTTCCGGCACCTGTTGACCGCCATGCCTGGGGAATATTTGAGGCCTCCATATCAACCAGCTGTTTCTGCTGGAGCTCTTGGTGTTCTTGGACAGTAAATGCGCTTCTGCAGCCTCTGACTTTGTTCGTTGTGCAGCCACTGGCCATAAATGTGCAGTATAAAGCTCAGTCCCATCTATTAGTCAGTGATTCACTCCAAGCAGCCTAGAATAGATACAATTGTGGCAAGTTACGGTGCACGTCACAGTTGCGCAATAATTTGTGACGTTTTCTTCTCTTCTTTCTTCTCACACCGGTTTGCAGAGTGTCAAAATGGATGGGCTTTAGTGGAGGGATGGGGGACAGGGTTTCCTGCAGAGAGATCTATTTATTATAATTTATGCCAGAAATTGGCGTAAATTATAGTGCAAATGTATGCCAGCTCATTGCTGCCGTAGATTTGCATTTCTGGTATGCAGACATTCAAAGATGCGACAAACTTAATAAGAGGAGTGCGCCTCTTAATATGTTTGATGAATTTTTTTCCTGGCTCATAGGTGCTAAAGAATCAGCCAGTCTGTAATACATCTGCCCCTTTGTTTTTAGCAAACCTGTGCATACATGGAACTGGGTATATGTATCCTATGTAATTTTACTGTTAGTCCACTCTCACACAGCAGCGCAGCAAAGCGCCGCAATTTCAATCGTGGTGCCGTGCCGTGATTTTACTTTTGTTTTCAGCTGTAGCTCCCTGTGAGCATTAATGAGGTGCATTAACCCTTTCCAATCCAATTTGTACCCTGGTTTTCCTAGGGGGCTTACTCTTTTTCTGCCATTATACAACGGCGCTATATGCTGGCTAAAGCCAGTACTGCATGAAGTGACACGTTGGATAGGCTCCGACAGCAGAGAGGCTGGCAATATACAGTAAGAGAACCCTGACGGACGTCTTCCAACATCGAAACTGTACAGCCTTAAATCATAATGTCTTCAGAGGTCAGACAGTGGATTGGAAAGGGTTAAACGCAAAAAATAGAACAGACTCCGCTCGAAAAGCCGCTGGAAAGCATCTCAATCGAGCGCATGCCTGCGAAGCTCCCATTAAAATCAGTGGGAGCGTTATACCGTGTTTAAATGCAGAAAAAGCGCCCGTGTGAGAGCAGCCTAAGGGTACGTTCATTCATTGCGAATTTTGGCGCAGATCTGCACCAAAATCCGCAGTATATTATGTACTGAAGGTTTTGGTGTGGATCCACACCAAAAACCGTATAAGAATTTGCACCAACCAGTGCAGATTTTAATACAGTCTTTGGTGTGGATGCACAGCTGATTTCACCCTTTGAATCCAAGGTGTGAATTCCGTCACAGATTCTGTGTGGATTTTGACACGCTTTTTGATGTGCAAATAGACACCGAAAATCCGCACCAGTTCCACCAGGTGTGAATATACCCTTATCGTTCCGATAGGAAATGATGGGGATTATTTGGTTGGCTTTATGTAGCCTTGATGCTATATGTGATCCCATACATATACCTGCCCATAAATATACTTCCTCATTCTTCTTCTCCTATTTCCCTCCAGTAGATCACAATACAATACAGGCTGGATAATCTCTGTATCCTAGCAGCAAGGAAGCCAAGGTCATGCGTGTGGTCATACCAGCAATAATGGGGGATAGTTAGAGGATTTTACACGAGTGTGATTAGAATGCAATGATCACACGGAATGAAGGAGATTTGGCTTTGCTCGTATTCCTGATGCAGCATAGGTTGTTTTGTTGCTGGCGGTGCATGCTGTTGTAACCAGGGAAACCTGTATGAGCCTTCTCCGGAGCAGAACGTTAGGTAACCTCGCACATTTATATATTTATATCCATGCGATGCTTGTTTGTGTAAGGCGACATACACTCAAATAAAGTGATGGCTTCAATCGGACAATCCCACATGGGTTTCCCAATTCACACACAATACTAGTGAACAGGAAAAGGCATGTAACAAGGGCCTTGGTCAACATTCTTGTATTGAAATGTGGCCGTTGAACAACATGTCTACCTTTTAACTCCATATGATTTTAAGGTTATTATATCATTATCGTGGTTGGAGCTCTATTTTACTGATACAAAGATCCGCTGTATAAAAAAAAAAACTACATGATCAAATTCTAGGTGCCTGCAGTCACTACTAGGGGGAGCTCAAGAGCTTACTGCATACAGTGTGATTCAGTGCATCAACAGTAAGCTGGGAAGCTCCCCATAGTGGTGGCTGACAGAATTTTATGGTCACTGCACTTTGAGACACCATGTGTTAATTTGATAGCCAATGTGATAACTGGTAAAAGTGCAAATTACTTTATTTTCTTAAAAAGGCATTTTTGTACTGAAAAATCTCTCTAAAGTGCTGGCCACTAGAGGTCTCACTTCCTTGTAATTTGCTGTCCATTGCTATTGTTAAGTGAAAACTGTCTCTAGTATCAAAGATAACAAGACTTTAAACACAAAGTGGTGACACATGTTGCCCATAGTTGTCTATGGAGGGGAGTAGCAAGAGAAGCAGAGACTTAGGCCGCCTGGAGAGCAAGTGGTCAGATTCTGCATGCGAGAGACTGCAGCAGAATCCAGGCCCTGTGAGCAGTCGAAGACCGCGCGTACCCATCTTCTTTCTTCATAATCTGCACTGTGGATTTTTCCTAAATGTTTATCTATTCCGCGCCATCGCTAGCCGATGACGCAGATTCCACGACCTGTCCGCATTGTCAATTGCGGACGGGCCTTGGGTCGGACAGCTTCCATTGACTTCAATGTGTGAACACCGCACAAAAATAGGGCATGCTGCCATTTTTCCTCCGCTCGCGGAAATCGTAATTCGATTCAGCGAGTGTGCAGGAAGAAGCGATTTTCCATAGCATGCTATGATCAGTATTTGCTGCAGAAACACGGTGTGGATGCCGATAACGGATTCCGCAATGCAAATTCGTCCGTGTGCAGGCAGCCTTACAGATGTGCTGTTGGAGCTAATAGTGAATTATTTACTCTGTTGCAACTACTGAAATCATACCTACACTGCTCAATAATGCTGTACACTGTCCTCCATGAGGCTGTTATCTCTCTGCTGTGTGTGCTATAGAGTTAGGGAGCAGAGTCTGCAGTTTTCTCCATGAGCAGTGTATGAGAGCCATTATTAGCAACTAGTTTACACCCACCAACTCAGAGAGAACTGAAAATTAGAAATGCAGCCTGCAGGGGGAAAAGCTGGTGATAAAAACAGGACACAAGTCATATAATGGCCAGATATAGTGTTATTCCTCATGAACACACAAGTCAGCTAAAGTACGGGTTCACTTTAAGGAGAAACGTTGGCAAGTTTTACTTTCTAAATATTCATTAAACAGTCATTGAGACCCCCAAGGTATCATTTTCTATCTTACTTATTAGGCTTAGTAGAACACTGATTGTATACAGGAGAGTGATGGACATCTCACACTATTCTGCAACTCTACCATCAAACCTCTCCAGTCCCTGCAGTCAATTCAGGAGGTAGACACGGTGTGTAATTATTGATTAATGCCTGTGACGCACTATAAAATAGGGGGATAAATTGCAATGTATGTATTCGTTTCCAATTTCATACCTCCCACTTTTATGAAGCTGTTTTTCTAATGACACAGAAAACCGTAATGAAGTGAAATACAGAGCTGTACTCATCCTTACGCCTCTAGAAGCTAAATCTACTTATGAAGCAGCATATTCATAATAAGTTATTTCCCCCAGTAGTAGATCTCGGGGGGTTTGGTGACTGTAGGAGGTATTTTACTGCTACTTCTTCTGTCTGGGAAATGTGAATGAATAAAATTGCAAATGTGGCTCCCTACTAGGAAAAGGTTCCAAGCGAACAGAAAATCTGCAGCTGTCATGTGCTGGGATAGACATGGTATAGACACTGTTATCCCCTGAGATCAGCTGAGGAATGGGGGAGGAAATACTCGGAACGTATTCTATCTATCTATCTCATATCTATCTATCTATCTATCTATCTATCTATCTATCTATCTATCTATCTATCTATCTATCTATCTATCTATCTATCTATCTATCTCATCTATCACATATCTATCTATCTCTGTCATATCTATCTATCTCCCTATCTATCTATCTCCCTATCTATCTATCTATCTATCTATATCTATCTATGTATCTATCTCATATCTATATCTATCTATCTATCTATCTATCTATCTATTTCTGTCATATCTATCTATCCATCTATCTATCTATCTATGTCATCTCATATCTAACTAGCTATCTTCTATCTGTATATCTATCTATCTATCTATCTCATATCTATCTCTCATATCTATCTATCTATCTAGCTATCTATCTCATATCGATCTATCTATCTATCTATCTATCTATGTCATCTCATATCTAACTAGCTATCTTCTATCTGTATATCTATCTATCTCATATCTATCTATCTATCTATCTATCTCATATCTATCTATCTATCTATCTATCTATCTATCTATCTATCTCATCTATCACATATCTATCTATCTCTGTCATATCTATCTATCTATGTCATCTCATATCTATCTAGCCATCTCATATCTCTATCTATCTATCTATCTATCTATCTATCTATCTATCTATCTATCTATCTATCTATCTATCTATCTATCTATCTATCTATATCCTATCTATCTATCTATCTATCTATCTATCTATCTATGTCATCTCATATCTATCTAGCCATCTCATATCTCTATCTATCTATCTATCTATGTCATCTCATATCTATCTAGCCATCTCATATCTATCTATCTATCTATCTATCTCATATCTATATCTATCTATCTATTTCTGTCATATCTATCTATCTCTGTCATATCTATCTATCTATCTATCTATCTATCTATCTATCTATGTCATCTCATATATAACTAGCTATCTTCTATCTATCTGTATATCTATCTATCTATCTCATATCTATCTCTCATATCTATATCTATCTCATATCTATCTATCTATCTATCTATCTATCTATGTCATCTCATATCTAACTAGCTATCTTCTATCTGTATATCTATCTGTATATCTATCTATCTATCTATCTCATATCTCTCCTATCTATCTATCTCATATCTATCTATCTATCTATCTATCTATCTATCTATCTATCTATCTATCTATCTATCTATCTATCTATCTATCTATCTATCTATCTATCTATCTGTCTATCAATTCTAATCAAACTAGGAGGAGCCCAAATGATAATTACAGATTAGTCCACCCTTGCACACATTTCACCTTTTTCTTAAAAACTAAATACAGTAAGTCGAAAATTCTTTGCCGCCTTCCTCCTTTCGCTGTGTAGGAAAAAGTTATAAAATTCTGTCTGATTCTACTTAAAACTCAATCACAGTATGCATTAAATGGGTGTTCCCATCTTGGCCAAACATGGCTGCAATAGGAACACTGTTGTGTATGAGGTGGCAGGAAGGACGGAACCAGCAAAGCATGGCTAACCCATATAGAAGTGAATGGAAATTTTGGAAACGGCTTGGCACAGTGAGCTGCGCTGTTTCTGTAACTCGGCAGCTGGGGGAACAGTGCAGCTCGTTGTGTTGCATTGTTTCTACAACACCCATTTACTTCTACCCCATTCAGCCGGACCACGGACAGTGGGGACCGTAATTCAGTGGTAGCACCTGCACCCATCAGACTTGTATGGCATCTTCAGTGGATATGTCATAGAAGTAGAGAGGGAAATGCCTCGTTAAGCTCACTCTCAGGGTGGTTGTAGGCAAACAGAACCAGCAACCAGTACTGCGAGATTTCAGCTCTGAAGCAGGGAATGATAACATTTAAAGATAACCTTTCACGTTTCCTGACAAGCCTTGGTTAGTAAACACCTACAGTCCTAATTCTGGACTATCTTTTCTTATAACTCTGCATTATGTCGTTCCTCTGTTATTCCTCTTAGAAATTAATGAAGAAATTGACAACTAGGTACTACCATTCTCCCTGACAAAGGGCTGTGTTCCTACACAGTCTAACACTGGCAGCACTGATTGGACAAAATATGAGAGTGTGCTGGGACACCACCAACTAGTAACACCCAAATGACAATTTACTCATTAATTTTAAAGGCGTTGTCCAGGACTTTTTGGATTTTTTTTCTATTGATGACTTGTCCTCAGGGCAAATCATGTATAGATGATCATCTGGGGTCTGCTGCTTGGAATCCCCACCAATCAGCGGATTCCCTGTGCCGCTGTCACTACAGACATCCTAGGAAGCAGACCATAGTGTAGTGGCTCAGTTTGGTACTGCAGGCACAGTTCCTATGTAGTATCAACCCAGGCTATGCTTTGGTCAGCACAGTGCTTCCTGTGCTGTCCGTAGTGACAGCTGCGTCTGGAATCAGCGATTGTTGGGAATCCCAAGCGGCAGACCCCCAACGATCGTCTATTGAAGATAGGTTATAATAGAAAAATCGAAAAAGTCCCAGAGAACCCCTTTTAATTTCTTGGAGGAATAACATAGGATCGGCACACCGCTGAGTCCTAAGAAAAGATGCTCCAGAATTGTTATATTATAGGGGATACAAGTATTTATAAAAAACGGACACATCAATAGAGCTGACCGTTCCTCTTCTTTAAAGGTCTTGTCCGAGAATACGTTTTATCACCTATCCACAGAATAGATGGGGGTTCTCTTTAAGTGCGGCTTCATAGGTCATTTTTCCTGGCTGGAATAGAAGGATTCCTACATAGCATAGTATAAAAACCACTATTTATTTATATACTCGATTGCACAGTTAAAGTAAGCTTGGCATAATCATCTCCTTTTTGGTTTCCTTATGAGCTATGAAAAGACTTTCATGAGTCACCACGCGTTCGGTGGTACACAGACTGCTAATAGTTTGTGTTTAGTAATGACGCTTTTCTATATTGTATCCATGCGACATTCCTACGGATCATTTCCTGCTCACTGGATACATTGTTTGCTTACACAGTGTGTAGTATTGTAATCCCTCCTGTCCACGCTTTAAACAGGTGACCGAGCGCCGCTCCCGGGGCAAAGTAATGGGAGAGGTCGCACTCTAAACGAGCTGCCTCATTATCTATCTGTCATGACATTGCACTGTCTATGGATGCAGCAGGGTAGATACAAATATATCCATTAGATCTAGTCATTTGACCATTATACACAGTGTGCAGTGTGACATAACGGCGGCTCTCACTGTCACTGAGATGGAAAATTCAGTATATTATGCCTGCAGTTCTTTCACGCATTAGATCTCAGTGATGATTAGAGCAGCGCTTGCAGGGAGCAGCAATATTTTCTCCCGCACAGCGAGCGCAGGGTCTGAAGTGTTTGTACGGAGCTCACAATGCTGCTAAATGCCAGCCTTATTTCTTTTCCTTGATCTGTGGTCTAACCACAGGAATGAAAGCTTCATTCTGCCGCAGTGACTCCCGTAGACCTCCCGCCGTCGTCCTGGCTTCAGTCTGTTCCCTTTGCTCACCCTGTTGCTACCCTACAAAAATTGTCCCAACAACTGCAAGGCGTGGAATGACTCAGATTTCTTATTAACCCTGAATGCATATTACATTATAGCAGGCATTGGCAAAATGTGCCAAGTAATTGTGTTTAAAGAAGACTTTTGCCACTGCCATGGCAAAACTGATTGCCCAGCTGCCAGCCATCTAGGTAGTGATGTTACATTCACATTGGCATGCCATGATTGGTGGCTACGCTCATGTCATATCTCACTTCAAACAGTCTTATATCTTATATGTCTCAACATAGATCTCAGGAAAGGAGGTTGTAGGAGTTCACCGGGATCTTGGTAGACTTTAAGATTTAGTTTCAAACACCTGCTCGCTTTGAAGCTGATCTTCACAGGTATAGTATGGCAAGGAAGACCTTTAGCAATAAGGAGAATTCTGCAGGCACCCTGACAGTTTTCTTGCAATTTATTAGTGACCATGTAATTCCATGACAATACCAAGTACTCCAGAGTGTAGCTGGCCCCTAGAGGGAGGGGGGTCCCAAGAAGGAGACTAGAGTTGAGTCAAACCCTGTTTCAGGTCGAAAGTTGCTCAGAGTTAAGTTCGTTGCAACCTTCTTCTTCCTCCTCTTCCCTTCTTCTTCTTCCTCCCCCTCTTCTTCTCCTTATCTTCCTTCTCCTCTTCCTCCTCTACTGCCTTCTTTTTTCTTCTCTGTAATATACCAGTTTTAAGGGTAATCGTGAAGTTCAGCTTCGGTTTTAACAAATTTGGGCTGAACCAAACATTTTGCCTAAATTTGTCTAACTGGCGGAACTGGACTTTTAAAAAGTTCACTCATCACTACAATAAGCTTTCTCTATAATGTCAAGATGGTCTGATAGAACATAGCTTTAACATGTTAACACGTACATGTTTCTTTTAGGGCTTATTCACACGGGTGTATGCGTAAAACGCTGCAGCTCTATCGGCAGCGTTTTACACATTAGCAGCCATACGCTCTGTTGGCAGGAGCTGGCAGAGACCGCGTGTCGGTCTCAATTGCACTGCGAATGGCCGCATAACACTCGCACGTGGACACGCGCAGTGTGACTCTTCTTTTTTTTGCCCTTAAATTCCCTGCTCTGTTCAAAGCGGGGATGCGTATGAAAACGCTGCCCATACGCAATGCATGTATCATACGCTGCCCATATTAGGTAAAGGGCTCACGCTGCGCGGTACACAGAGAAATAGAGCATGTTTATTGCCATTGACTTTCATTGACTTCATTCACCATGTATAACCCACTGGATATATATATATATGCGTGCATAATACGTGGCGACAATGCGCCAATGTGAACAAGCCTTTTGAGTGATAAGCATATTATTTTAGGAAAAACAAATGACTGAACAGTTAAAGAAAGGTAAGTTAACCCATTAAGGAACAAGCGCCATAAATATACAGCGCTCGGTTGGGGGCGATTAATGGCACAAGATTAAAGCGCCTGCTCCTGCAATCTAGTAGGAGCACATCAAGTTTTTAGCTGTCAGACACAGCAGAAGACCCAAAGAAGACAGAAGAGGTTTTTAACTGCTTCTGCCTTCTCCTTCACAGGCTACATAGTGCTCAATGAGCGCGATGTAGAGAATACGGGAAGCTGCACTGCCGTTTCCTGCACAGGACCAAGCGATCACGTGATCGCCGGTGACCCCTGTAATGTCAGAGTAGCAGGGTCTTAGCAGACCCCTGACCAGCTCTGACCGTGATTGCTGTCACACTAGTGGGATGTTTTCCCTTGTAACTGGAGCTTCTATGGATGCAGCTCCTATGTATGCTCCGGTTACAGTGAAAAGATGTGAAATTTTAAAGAAAATTACAGTGTGAATAACCTCCAGTGGTCTTATATGACATCATGGGGATCATGGATGTTAAAAAAAAAAGTTACTAAGATCAGCTTTAAAAAAATTACAGAATAAAATAAAAATATATATAAAAAGTAAACGACCCCCCATATCTGCCCTGTTATCTGACATTACACAAATGATATATCAAAACGTGCAAAATAAAATGGCGAACCCATTCCTGCACAAATGTAATCATTTTAAGAATAAAGCACTTTAAAGATAAAAAATCCTTTTTTTTACTTTTTGTACATATTACCGATCATAAAATAAAATAAAAAAAAGAAACAGAAAAGTGTTCAGTGAAAAAAAAGGTATTAAAAAATAGCCCTGGCGCGCTAGGGGGAAAAGGGTCATAAAATCAGCACATGAGTAACATTCTGGTCTTTAGGGGGTTAAATAGGTTATCCCACTAAAAGAATTTATCACCTATCCACAGGATAATCCTGGTTTACTAGACGCTTGATATTACAGCCGTCAGTCCTAACTTGGACACACAACAACATCCTTGTCACTTGGAGATGGTCACAATAAATGTTTCTGCTGCATTGGCTGTATGGATTACACAGCTCTCTAATTAGGTACCGTTCCAGTTGTGAGTGATATGGCGCTATAGTAATCTAATATATGGAGATTTCTATATCCCTATATGTGACACTGTATCTTTGTATGGAAATTGCTTTGTATGTGCTTTGTGTGACCATATGTAAAGAAGAAATCAGGCCATGCCCAATCGCACGCTGCATGGGTAGGCTGACACTTCTTCATCATCATTTCCAGCCCGGTTTATATGGGTGGAGAGAAGGAGGCTAGATGGAATCAATATGATTTATCGGTATTGGCTTTATTACTGTCTGCATCGGAGATTTTGTTTGGAGCCTGCAGGGCAGGTTTGACACAAAGTAACACAGCATGCTACACTATTTTGCCTGGCAAAATGCTAAAGGGTATTCTGAAAACCCAACTGGACCCATTATAGTTAATGTGATCCAATGGGCACCATGTGTGCTCGTCATTTCAGAGATCCACCACTCCAGTTCTTATCTCTTTGTTTGGTTTCTGTGAAGGAGCCAAGAAGTGGAAAAACATAGCGCTAGTGTATTACATAGTTACACAGTGTGTAAGGCTGAAAAAAGGCATGTTAATCCAAATCGTGAACCCATTCCACTACTTTAATATAATATAGTCATTTTAAAAATAAAGTACTAGAAATTTAAAAGAAAAACGGTGCCATAAAAACTGTCCACAATATTCCATGTGTGGTCTGACCAGTGACTTGTAAAGAGGAAGAACAATGTTCTCATCATGTGCCCCTAGACCTCTTTTGTTGCAGCAGCTGCCTGACACTGGTTGTTCCACATGAGTTAACGAAAGTCCTTTTCCATGTCAGTGTTCCCCAGTGGTTTCCTATTTAGTGTGTAATGGTGACATGTATTTCCTCTGCCCATGTATTTGTATTGCAGGCGCAGTTACCATTGAATTCAATAAGAGTTGTGCTGCAGTACCAACCCAGGCCACTGCACTGCGGTTAGCGCTTTCTACTTCCTCAGCTAATTATACCAACAGCAGCACAAGGAATCAACTGATCATCAGGGATCCAATCGGCAGGTCCCTGTCAGTCATCAATAGCAACAAATTTTAAAAAGTCCTAGAATATCCCTAACAAGCAATAGAGCCCCCTTGTGCCCCCATAGAGTAACAGAGCCCATCTGTGATGCTTTAATGCTCAAGGCAATTGCGACCCATATTGCTACACTAGTAAATGACTCTCCATGGTCCAGTCTAGAACTTACCTCCTCGTAGAAGCTGAGCAAGTTGGTTTGACAGGAGCGACCCCACATAAACCCGTTCTGATATGGAGTTACACAGCTATTTTCATTGAGGTTCTTCAGGATAGCAGCTCTTAGAAACACCTCAAACATTGTATCCACCATACGGGGGTCCAGACTAAAAATTACCTTGGAGCAATTGGCTTCGAAGCTGAAAATTGTTTGGAGCCGAATGAAAATTTTGGTCGCCAAATTTAAATACATGTATAAGTAATGTTATAATAAGTGAGACATTGAGGGAGTTACACCTGCTATACCAACACCTAGGCTGCTGGTCGGCGTTTTATACTTCCTTCACTGTCTGTAGTGACAGCCACGCCGATTTTGATGCGGATTTTGGTGCAGATCTTGACATGCAAATGATCTGGCTTTTCCACTGTGGAAAATCTGCAACTTTTTCCGCTATGTCTGAATGTACCTTTAAGACGGCAGCCGAAGCAATATTTATTCTATAAAGAGTGTGTTCACAAAGATGAATTTGCCACATTATTTGGGCAAAATCCACATGCGGAACCAACGCATTTTGTAGTCAAAAAGTGAGAATTCTTGAATTGGACGAGTCAGTTTTGGCACAAAGATTTGCCTATTGACAGGGCTCAATGTGGGTGTGGATCTGCTGGGGAAAAAACACTACAGAAATCCACAGATTTTGAGGCTGGTTTTAGAGGCAGAATTTGTGCAGAAAATTGCACAGCGAATTCCGCCATGTGAACAAATGGTAATGGGCCTGCTGCATGACTCTGACTGTACTCTGACCGACATCTGCATTTAAGCTCTGCTTACCAATTTGCAGCAGGCAGTTAGTGCGCACCCAGCTTCAGTGACCACTGCTACTACCAGTACTTTTAGATATTGAATGCTGCCTTTAGATCTCAGTCTGCACTCCAGATACAATACTGTGTCACTGGCTCACTGATGCTGCTTGCACCATGGACTTAGCCTGACACAACATGGCAGAGGAAGAGAAAGGCACCCACAGGCAGTGATCATCACTTGACTGATCTGTCTTTTTGCGCGCTAGCCCTGCCCACCCCCCTCCAACAGACTAACCGTGCACATTCACAGAAAGAGAGACTGCAAACAGACAGCCTTAGGCCGGCTGCACACGGCCGTGACGGGCTTCGCCCCCCAAACTTACCTGCGGATCTGGTGTCCTCGCTCCCGCATGACGCGCCACAGCGTCATGTGACACGACGGCCACGTCACATGACACGTCCGCGGTAGGCGGAGAGGCGATTTCACGCTATCTTCCGCTGTGCTACAGCGGAAGATAGCGTGAACGGACGGCTTCCATTGACTGCAATGGAAGCCGTCCACGCGTACACCCGCGGCAAATAGAGCATGCCGCGGGTGAGGACGGGTGATTTCACGGTGCGGAATTCCGCAGTGGAATTCCGCACCGTGAGCCCTGAGCTATTAGGTTCAATAGAACCTAATAGCTGCGGGCAACGCAGCGGATTTCCGCCACAAATTACGCGGCGGAAATCCGTCCGTGGGAACAACCCTTAATCGAGCCCTGAGGCACTAATCAGCCTGGTGGAAGCCCAGGGTCAGAACACAAGTGAGGTGGTCACTGCTTCAAGGATGACGTCATGGAAAGCCTGGGTCCCTCCATCTGCCTCTGATTGAGTCTCTCTCCAATAAGTGCAATCACAGAAAACGGCCATTACTTACTGAGTGAGGAGTGCATATAGATGCATCCTCCTCTTGCCATGCAGGTAGCTGACTATCAAATGAGGGAGCTAATTGCACCTGTGTGGGACACTGGTGAGACAGCCACTCACACTACCTCTTGATATAGAGGGGGTGGCTGCTTGGTGTATACTCCCACACAGAGTGGATACAAAGTGGCAGACCATTCTGATATATGTAGTTCACCATGCAGACCCGCAACCTATTAATGACGCCATGATACTTCGGCGGGTTGCCCTGCACTTCCAACAGTGAACCACATTGGTACTGCCACCCTGGGCTCCCCCTGGAGTCTTAATGCCACGCTGCATGTGAATGATAGATAATAAATGCAAGGCATTGGTTGGATGTTGGCCAAGATACATGAGCCCACTGACCACTTCACGGTTCTTTGCGTTGTGGTGGGTCCTTACACTAATATAAATACATCACAGAAGGGGAAATATAGAAACATAAAAACAGTAAGTGCAATTCCTTAAGGCCGCCTGCAGACGAGCGGAAATTCCACGGCAGGATTCCCCGCAGAATTTCCGCCCCTGGACGCCTGCAAAGGATTGCATTACAGCACGCAATCCTATGCAGACGGCCGCGGTTTGTCTGCGCGAAATCCCGCGCAGCAAACAAACTGCGGCAGGCTCTAATTCTGTGCGGGGCCACATGAAACAGCCGGAGCTGCGGGAGTGGGTAAGACTGCGGTGCTCTCTGCAGGCGCTCGGGTCAGGTCCCGCTGCGAGAATTCTCGCAGCCGGATCCGACCCGGCCGTCTGCAGGCGGCCTAACTCTTCCCCATGACCGAGACCTGTTTAACCAGCACAGACATGTAATGTATTTGAGGGTCTGGTCTCAATTGGCCACCAGACTGAAAAATCTGGTTGCCATCTGCAAACTTTTGGTTGCATTGGCGACCATTTTAGTTGCCATCTGCAACACTGCCATAGAAGTTAGACTTACTGGCCTATAATTTCTAAGTTTGCTCTTTGACCCCTTTTTGAAGATCTGCATCACATTTACTGTGCGCCAATTCAGTGGAACAGACCCTGTCACTGTGCAGTCCTTAAATATAAGAAACAACTGTCTGTTTATCACATTGCTTAATTCCCTTAGAACCCAAGGGTGTATGCCATCGAGACTCCGCAATTTATCAATTTTAATTAGAGATGAGCGAACTTACTCGTTTAGGGCGTTTTTGCACTCGAGCACCGCATTTTTCGAGTAACCGACTACTCGGGCGAAAAGATTCGGGGGGCGCCGGGGGTGAGTGGGGGGTTGCAGAGGGGAGTGGGGGGGGGGGAGAGAGAGCTCCCCCCTGTTCCCCACTGCTACCCCCCGCTCCACCATGCCGCCCCCCCACCTGAATCTTTTCGTCCGAGTAGTCAGTTACTCGGAAAATGCGGTGCTCGAGTGCAAAAACGCCCTAAACGAGTAAGTTCGCTCATCTCTCATTTTAATTTTTTTTAAGGCAGTTCCGCACTTCCTCCTGAGTTAGACTGGTGAGATTTAATGGAGAGTGTACTTTATCACTCTGCATTTCACCTGATATTTCATTTTCCTAAGTGAATAAGCTGACGAAAAACTTATTTCACAGATTTGCTATCTTTTCATCACGCTCTTCCATTTTTCCCCTCATTACTTCTTAAAGGGCCAACTTTTTTCTTTTTAATCTTTTTGCTAGATATATATATATATATATATATATATATATATATATATATATATACAACCCCAATTTCAAGAAAAAAGCTAATTCATGTAAAGAGAAAAAGAATGTATTGATTTAGAAATGTCATATAACCATATTTTATTCACAGTATTAGGACATTTTTCCATTTCATTTTTAAAAAATCACAAATTTAGGCCGCCTGCACACGGGCGGAAATCCCGCGGCGGGATTTCCGCCGCTCAAAGCCTGCATAGGAGTGCATTACAATACGCACTCCTATGCATACGGCCGCGGTTTGGCCGCGCGAAGTGTCGCGCGGCAAACAAACCGCGGCATGTCCTATTTTTGTGTGGGGCTCACATGAAAGAGCCGGGGCCGCCGGGCGCTGGTGAGTACGCGCTCGTCTCTGCAGGCGCTCTGGTCGGGTCCCGCGGCGAGGATTCTTGCCGCCGGATCCGACCCACTCGTCTGCAGGCGGCCTTAGAAATGAATGGCAGCAACAGATCTCAAAAACGTTGGGACAGAGGTATGTTTACCATTGAGTAGCATTCCCTCTTCTCTTTACAACAGTCTGTAAGTATCTGCGAAGGGATGAGACCAGTTGCTGGAGTTTTGGAAAAGGACTGTTGTCTCATTCATGTCTGATGTAGAATTCTGGTTGCTCAGCAGCCCTGGGTCTTCTTTGCTAGATTTTTTTGTTTCATAATTCAAATGTGTTCTATTGGTGAAAGGTCTGGACTGCAGGCGGCACCCGGACTCTTCTTCTGTGAAGCCATGCTGTTGTGCTGGATGCAGAATATGGTTTAGCATTGTACTGCTGAAATATACAAGTCCTTCCCTGGAAGACACATTGTCTGAATGGGAGCGTATGTGGTTCTAGAACCTCTGTATACTGCTCAGCACTGATAGTGCCTTTCACAATGTGTCAGCTGCCTATGCTATAGACAATAATGCAACCCCATATCATCAGAAATGCAGGTTTTTGACCTGTGCGCTGATAACAAGCTGGGCGGTCCCTCTCCTCTTGAGTCCACAGGACACGACATCTGTGGTTTCCAAAAAGAATTTAAAATTTTGATTAATCTGACCACAGGATAGTTTTCCATTTTAAATGAACTTTGGCCCAGAGAAGACGACAGCATTTCTGATTGTGTTGATATATGGCTGCTTTGCATGATACAGTTTTAAATTTCGTTTGTGAATTGCAGTCATCTGTGTTTAAGGGGTAATGATTTCTGGAAGTATTTTTGAGCCCATGCAGTTTTTGCATTACAGATTTATGCCTGGTTTTAATGCAGCGGCCATCGGTGTAAGACTAGCCGAGGCCAGGATTTCATTGCCAATCTGCTCATGCAGAGGTGTGAAGACCATACCGAGAATGGTGTGATTGAGGAAATATATCCAGCAAAAGTGGGTCAAAGGGTCAAATAACTTGTCAAAAGGGGGTCAGGAATTGTTCTGACAAGCAGGTGATGCACAGTCAAGCAAATTACAGCCAATTACAATGCTGATGCTCCCACTAACGTGTTTGAAGACGCAACGTGTCGTTCCTTAGCAAAAATGGGCTATAACAGCAGATAACATGTTCCAGAGCCAGAAGAGTAATAGAAAGACGGGACTCCAGTGGGCAAAAGAACACAAACATAGATTACTGAGCAGCAGAAAAAACATAACCTGGTCTGATGAATTCAGATTTCTATTGCAAAGTGCTGATGGGGAGGGTCCGAATTTGGCACAAGCAGCATGAGTTGATGACCCCTTCCTGTCTTCTGTTTCAGAACATATTAACTTCATCTAATTTGCAGCAACTGCAGGAAGCTTTCCTGTCCACATGGGCCAATATGCCTACAGCATAATTTCAACTCTTATTGGAATCTATGTCATAATGCATTTCTGAGGGCCAAGGAGGTCCCAGAAACTAAGGAATCAATATGATATAAACCAATAAACCATAGGTGTGCATTCATACTTCATTCACACAGATAAGCGCTGCGGAATATGTTGGCGCTATACAAATAAAGATTATTATATGTAAAAATATGTTTCTAGAGCTGCTTTAGTCCTGGTTGTATTGGAGAACATGAAGTGTAATAGCAGTGCGGTACTCCCATCGATTTCAATGGGAGCGAAGCTTGTGCCCCCACTTCCTGCCCAGCCCCCTGATGACGATGTCTGGCCCGCTGCACTGACAGTGGGCCGGGCGATCAGCTGATGGTCAGGGAACCGTTGATCAACTACTGATAACCAATCCAGAAAATAAGCCATCATGCTTAGAATAGCCCTTTAAAAGTGGGTCTTGCACCATATCTCAATTTATAGACAGGAAGATCTATCACACCAATCCAATGATGGTACTTTAGGAGGTTTCCAATTTGGGAGAATAGATTTTGTAATGTAAAACCTAGTGATTGGGACAGAGCTGCTGTACAAGGCACAGCCACGGATAAATGTATGTCCTGGTAACCACACTCACCGGAGCACCATGGCCTCTACTATAAGCTGATTGGTGGTGGTGATACTAATATTGATGACCTACTCTATGGATAGGCCATCAATGCAAAAGTCTCAGAAAACCCCATTAATCATTTTTTATCACTAAGACGAACAGAAGGGTCGACAGGTGGCACGATTTAAAGGGTAGGGGTCTTGTAATAGCAGATAACCAGCAGCTGATATCGCTGATGGGAATGTATTACTGGCACTGGTATTCATACTATCGGAGCCATTGGGGTACCAAGTGGGTGACAACGTCAGATACAGGTGCCAATTTTCCTTCATGGAAGTCAATGGAGACTGAAAAATTGCATCAGTGTGTACAAATCTGTGCAGAGGCCTTCATATGGAAGTACATGGAGTTCATACATAGAAATGACATCTAATACCCCAGACGTTCTTGGGCGTAAATATAATAAATAGCTCTTCTGGGCTCAGACGGACGGACAGCGACCATTTAATACTACATAAACAATCTAGTAGAATACGGTTTTTAGTACATTAGGCTTTTATTCTGATTTCGTGCAAAACATATTTTCGCTAATCCTCTAGAAACTTAGACCTCTCTATGGCCATTCATTTGCATGGTATTACCCAGAGTCCTTAGCGAGCAGGGAAACACTATGTTGTGGAATTATGTGGTAAGTCAGTTTCTTGGAGCAGTGTGTGAATGTGCTCATAAGTGTTCTTTATCATTAATGTACAACAGAATAGAGCCCTCTATTCATACACCCGGCAAAGAAAGAGGGCACTTCTACTACTATTTACAGCCACCTTGTATAGAACAGACATTATACCATGCTGAAGGACGCGGGAGGTACACCAGCCCCCCAGGGCTGGATTCCGAGCCTGAGCTGATGGAAAAATAATATGTTAATTACTTGGGAAAGTGGCATTAAAAGCAAAAAAAACTGTCTTGGCATAGGCTGGTGATAAATGTCAGGATTCAGATGCTGGGGCAGGAAAATATTTCTCAGCAGTTTTCAGCTAGCCATACACCGAGGGACTATACTGAATAGGATTTAACCCTATTTATATGCTCAGCCTTCACCATGAGGTCCATGTGAACCCCTAAAACCTAGCTATCATCCTCAGAGCAGTTTATACCATTTAATACCCCTATAACTTACAAGTTACATCGTGCAAAGTGTCACCTAGTGCGTAGGACATAAAGAGTGATTCATAATCAAAAGGGTGACCCACGGAAAAGTTGCCCACCTCCGACAATACTGTGACAGAAAGAATGAGCAAGTGGATTGTTTTTTTCCAAAGCTTTATAGATTTCACCACATGTGTAGAACAGATGCTGGGCTTGGTCTCCGTTCACTTCTATGCAGTTCTGGGTATGTCGCAACATGTTGGCTGATACTACCTGCAGCTCTTCAACAGTGATGCTGCAGATAGTGCTCATAGTGTTTCCCTTGACTTTATCCAGGCTATGTGGGTTATTTGGCTATACTTTCTGCTTTAAATTTCCCCAAAGATAAAAACCAGGGTTATGGCCACCACAGGGAACATAGGTGGGCTACTTTTCCATGGCCCACCCTGTGCATTGGGCATGATATGGATTTATACTGTAAAAGTAGTGAGTCTTTTGGATATGGTACCAAAATTTACACTTTTTCAGGAATTTCTGCCAGGGTATGTGCACCTTAGCAGCAACAGCCACAGGATATCTTGTAACAGTTATAGATAGACAATAATAGCCACAGACCCCCAATAATGGCGACAACCACAAACCCCCAGTAACTGTGACAGCCACAGGAATCCTAGTAACAGTGCTAGCCACAGGACCCCAATAACAATCACAGGACACCCTGTAACAATTATAATCACAGTCACAAGACCCCCAAAAGCGGGAACAACCATAAACCCCTAGTACTGTAACCTCGACAGCTGCATGTACCCTAGGAACAGTGATAGCCACAGGAATCGTAAGAGCAGCAGGACCACCAATAACAACCACGGGACACCCTGTAACATTTATCGTAATATACGTAGGACCCCCATAGCGGTGCATTTATAAGATGCACAGAAATTATAAATGGGGGCATTTACATGGGCGGTTTATCTCTTGCAGCAATGCTGTGAGATAGAAAAATTGCAGCATGTTTTATTTTTAGGCAATTCTGTTAAAGAATCTCCCATTATTCCCTATGGGACCCAAAAATAACAACATCGCACTCGCATGTAAATATGAGAGCAATGCGATATTCTGTTTTTACTATCATAGCATTTGATTTCAATAAAAATGGAAACCCTCTTTATTAAAAGACTGTGCAATGACCTGGGTAATAGAATGGAGATCATTCCCATTGCCCATACCTCCCAAGTGTCCTCTGTTGGATGGACAGTCCTCATTTTTGACCCAAGGCCTTCTTTAGCCCTTAATGTCTCTTTTTTTGACCTCGGAAATAGATTTGCATGAATACTCTTATCATATTGCACCATGAACTATTTGTGAAGTTCCTAACGTGATCTGAGATCCAATTAGCATCATATGGTGCAAAAATGTCCCTCTTTGGTCATCCAAAAAGTTGGGAAGTATGTACTTTTGAGGCATTACTTTATCTTGCACTTGTTTGGCGCTGTTGGGGTGCAGCAAATTTAAATCCACTCGTGTGAGCCCGGCCTTAAGGTGATGTGTTGTGCAATGGTAGCCCTTTGGCAAAATCATGTGGCCATTGGGCGCTGCGGATGGCTGTGGGGCTAGTTGTAGTTTGCATTGGCTTCATTTTAAGCTGCGTGACTTTTTGATCATCTTTTATTGTGTTTCTTGGAGATGACGGAAAAGCAGCAATTCTGTCGTTTTGTTTACATCACACACCATGCAGTATAATATGATAACTTTATTTTTGAGTCAGGACACTTCTGGTGATACCATTTTTTTTCTCTAACACTTTTACTACTTTTCCACAAAAAAAACTGTTTATAAATAAAATCACATATTTGTGCTCAACAACCCATAACGTTCATATTCTCTCGCTAACTGAGATGTATTAATCTTGTTTAATTCGGGGCGAGGTGTAGTTTTCATTGGTACTTTTTTAGGCTACATGCGACTTTTTATTGTGTTTTTTTGGGAGGCGGATGAATAGCAATTCTGGCATTTTTTTGTTCCCCTATTCACTGTGCGGTACTACAGACATATATTTGTAGAGTGCAGGTCTTTATGATTGTGACGTTACCCAATATGTGTACTTCTTTTTCATAGAAAAGGAGTTTTGTAGGGAAGAAACTATTTTGTTTTTTTTAAACTTTTTTTTCTTGTCCCTTACATGGGTGAAGACGCGATCTTTCGATTGCTAGTATACTCCACTACTTATGCACGCATCTCAACCATCCCAGATTTGGTCACTATTACTGTGAGGGGGGCAGTGAAGGGTGCTATTACAGGATACAGAGGGCGTGGCCTCCCTAAAAAGTTGCGCAACAAGCATGCTGCTACACTTGTCCCTCTTTTCATTGCTCAACAGTTGGGAGGCATGCCGTTGCCTAGTCGCCCTACAAGCCGTGCAGTCACTGATAGAACATACAGTATATGTATGGCTCTTTGACATTTGCTGGAGGCAGGTGCCCGAGGCAGGAGAGGTATCCGAATCACCAATGGTCTTTACTCTCTCTACTTTATACCAAGCCGAGTTGTCATTTTGGCTTCTTGCCGCATTGGTTTCCATAGCAACAGTATAATTTTTATTCTCACTCCTCTCTTAATTGCTCTGACTGCGGTGTCATTAAAACTTTCTGTCTAACTATCCAGATATTACCTGTCATGCTGCTAGCTCTGCAGCGTACGGATACATTGGCTGGTGAGCAGAATGGATGTAATGGGTACCGTCATCTGAACAGTACAGCTCAGTGAAAATGCCTCTGCTTTAAGTGACTTGACAGTCATTTGGTCAGGTAACACAATGGCGGTGTCCCCACGGTAAGGACACGGTCCTCGCTGCGCTGCGCCGGGCACACACATCCTGATGTTGCAGCACATTTCACAATGAATCCCTTTACTTGCTATTCTTCATGCATATATTTCTGTATACTGCTCACGGCTCCAGTACAGGGCAATGAAAGGGACTGCATGCAGCAGGGGTGTCAAACCCAGTTTTACCGAGTGACGCATTATCAATGCGGTAGCCTTCAAAGGGCAATTTGTAATTGTAAGACTGTAAAAATGTAACTACTTCTTAATATATTATTAAATAACCTGAGACATCATATCGCATATGGGCCATCACATGTGAGTTGCTGGACAGAACGGTGTGGAGGTGCGCGCTATAGCTCAGAATCCAAGATGGCATCGGCTCCCTTTCCAAAAAATGCTTGAAAAAACCTGAACAAAAACTGCATGTGTGAACGCATGCTAAGGATAGCGTGTCAAAGTTAAAGGGGTTGTCCGAAAAATTGAATGACTGTCCATGTGATAAAATAACAAAAGAAGCCATACTCACCATGGAAACAGCAGAACAGCTTTCACTCCTGGTTTGTACTGCTAGCGGAAGTCAGGTGATCGCTGCGTGTGGCCAATCAGAGGCCACACCTTCACCGTTCCAGACTCCTGGCATTATGGCACTACTTTAAAGACTTTAAGAAACCCTTTAATAGATATGTATGATAGAACTGACCGGGAAGAGGATGTGTGAAAAAATCTTATGTAATGGTATGCTGACTTTACATATTGGTGGGTCACACCTGCAGCGCTCCATTGAAAGCAATGGGCTGCCGGCGTGCGCGGGGTGAATTGTCGGGAAGGGGTTAAATATATAAGCCCTTCCCTGCAATTCATCCTAAAATGTGTTAAAATAAAAAAAAATTGTATACTCACCTTTCTGCTGCAGCCGGAGTCCAGCCGCGGCCGCTGTCAGTTCTCCTGAACTGCTTCTCGGCACTATTCAGCCGGCGGGGCTTTAAAAACCCCACCTGCTGAATGATCTGCCTCTGATTGGTCACAGCCCTGACCAATCAGAGGCAGGTTTCACTCACACACCCATTCATGAATTCATGAATGGGTGAGTGACTGCTGCCTCTCAGCGCTGAGCCAATCAGGGGCAGGTCTGACTCACATCCATTCATGAATTCATGAATGGGTGTGAGTGAGACATGCCTCTGATTGGCTCAGCGCTGAGCCAATCAGGGGGCAGGTCTGACTCACACCCCCTTCACACCCACTGCAGGACGGCCGCGCGGAGCTCCGGCTGCCGGGAGAAGGTGAGCATATATATATTTTTTATTTTTACACATTTTAGGATGAATTGCAGGGAAGGGCTTATATATTTAAGCCCTTCCCGACAATTCATCCCGGGCTCGCCCGCAGCACATTGCTTTAAATGGAGTCGGCTCTATTGCCGTCTCCATTGAATGCAATGCGCTGGACAGCTCCGGCCCGTTTCTAATGAAACACGGCTAGGAGCAGATTTTCGGGCGATTTGCGGGCGACTTGCGCGCACCGGTCACGCGATTTGCGGATGCGCATCCGTCATGCGATCCGCAAATCGCGTGAAAAAACGCCCGTGTGACTAAGGCCTAAGGGTGCTTTGCCAAGTGGTGAAAAAATAGACAAATCCGCTACTAAATCTGCATGTTTTACATGCAGATTTTGATGCAGAATTGCTGCTAATTTGCATGGGTGATACCCTCCACACATGTAAAACATGTAGATTTGGGGTGGACTTTTCCAGGGTCTATTTTGGGTCAGTCGTGTTACTGTCTGGTATCCAGGGCTTTTTGCTGCAGCTTGCTACGCTATTTTAACCATCAAAAAACAATTGAAGCCTGATGGAAAACAAGTAACACATACCTGTCCATGGAAACGGGGTATATCCTGCAGACAGATCACATGAACGATCGGTCACCCCCCATACAGTATGAACCCGCTAGTATGAAGGCCAGTTAATCAAGCGTTGAGCTCATGGATCAATGCTTGTCATTGGGGTTATATTGGGAGTGTAAAAAGACCCCAACAACATGAAAATAGTCTAACATTCACTTTATAGGAAAGGATGCAGTCTATGACACGGACGCGCATTACCCTTCCCAGGTTGGTCAGCAGTTGGGTTGTAATTATTGCCTTTCATAGGGTGCGTTCACACATAGTGGAAATGCTGCGGGTCCGCACCAAAATCTGCAGCATTTCAACATCCGAACCACAAACTCTGGTCAGATGGTGCGGCAGAGCGCTCAGTAGTGGTGACGGGTGCAGGCAATGAGCGGCGCTCTTGGTGAAGTCAGGGACAGCAATAAGTATCTTTACTTGCTCCTGAAATCAGCAACAGGTCCACAGCTGAATCCGAGTCCGAATCTGCAACAGTGGTGTGGATTTTGACGCGTTTTTTTTAACGTGGATTGTGGTGCAGATCCACAGCATTTCCGCTACACATGAAATCGCCCTTACATGGATCTTATATCACTTTTTTATCATCTACAACTGTAAAATACATCTGAGTTTATCCTTCCTTTATCCCGCTGCCTTTGTCAGTACCATGGACAGTAGTAAAAAATGACATACTAGTCCAGGTTTCTTACAAAACTTGGCAGCAAGTGGAGTTGGTGAATCCCCATATACTACATTCCCTGTTTTTACTGCCCAAGTTCAGTAAACCCAGTCCAGACACATCTGCTTCCTAATAATCAGGGGATTGGGAGCTAAAGTTGTAGCTCGGCTCTGGTGCATGAGGGTCCCACAGGCCAGTCACTATTATAAATGGCACATGGTCGGTTGGCGCGGTGGGGAGGTGGCTGCAGATGTTGTATGAGGACAGATAAGCACGACAATTGCTCTGATTATGGCAACTCTTCTTCATCTAGTTCCTGGTGTGCCTATGAGTCACAGATAATACAATTACATCAATTAGCACATCTGATTCACTCACTATACTATTATTATCTATATATAACATACAGGCAGCATCTCTTCCTATTGTGGTCATCGGTATGCGCTCCGAGCAGAGGTCCCCCCAACCTTATGTACCTTGTGAGCTATAGTCATATTTCATAGATTCAACTTAAAATTCAAGACCTCACCAATTTGCTAAGGTGCTAACATACATTGCTCAAAAAAATTAAGGGAACACTTATGCTGGGTTCCTACTGGATGGTTTCACCACGGAAATCTAACGGTTTTGCCGCAGTGAAACAACGCAAGATTTTCGCAGGATTAGCGCAGCTTCGAAACCTGCGGCACTCAGCCGCGGGTTTTGGAGCGGCTTCGCTGCATGCCTTTCCATTGCGGCCGGCTCTCGCATAGAGAGGAGCGAGGCCGAAATGACAAAAAAAAAAGAATTGACATGCTGCGTTTCGAGAATCCACGCCGGCTAATGTCAGCTTTGCCGCGATGGATTGTCTGCCCGTGTGGACGAGATTTTTGACAAATCTCGTCCACATGGCTGGCTAATCCCGACATTAGCGGCCGCTGGCGGATATGCAGCAACAAAATTCTGCAGGGAAATTCTGCGGCAAATCCGACCTGTGTGAACCCAGCCTTAAGCATCCCAGTACCACCCCAAGTCACTTTGGGCTCACTCACATGGGTGTTTGTCACCCGCTTGTATTGCACACATGAAAAAACACAGCATGTTCTATTTTGGTGTGTAATACGCACCAATATAGGCTTGGGAATTACATATGTAGCAAACATGAATGTACAAGCGTATTTGCTATGTACTGCATACTTAGGTGCATGAAAAATATGCCCAAGCAGCCAAATACGCCCGTGTGAGTGAGCCCTTCCACTTCGGGGTATCAGTCTGTCCAGTTAGGAAGCATAAGGGGGCTATTAGACGGTGGACGCTAAGGTTTTCCAATGGATTGCCAGGCTGAACTTACACGTGCAAGGTGCAGCAGAGCAATTAGTGGCAATAACTGTCTACGCTAACGGCAGCCGCTGGCACGTGTGTTTTTTTCACCCTAAGCGATTTTAAGTCGATTTTGCCTGCTTTGGTGCAAATGAAAGTGATAACAGGAGCACCGGAGAGGCAACAGCAAGACGACCCCAAAAAAGGGATTGGAGACAATTCCTCTCCTTGTCCTTCTTGATTCTTCTCTAGTGTCCGTATCACTACTGGTAGATGAGGAATACCTGCAGCCCAATCAGGTTGTACCGGTAGTTCTGTCCTCCAAGATGGCACATCCATACTGCATGTGCCATCACAAGGAGGCTTGCATGGTCTTCGAGCACAAGAGCATGGAGCCGCTACCAAGACACGGGCCATTACACAAAGAGAGCTGGACAGGGCTGTAGAAGGGCATCAACCCAACATCACGACTGGGAGAACAAGGAGAGCACTGCCAGAGCTCTACAAAATGACCTCCAGCGGCCGTGGATCTGCATGTTTCTGACCAAACTCTCAGACGCAGACTCCATGACAGTGGCATGAGGGCCCAACGACCTGTACTGGTACCTGAGCTCGCACCCAACACCAGGCAGCTCAGTTGGCATTTGCCAGAGAACACAAGAATTGGCTGGTCCATCATTGGCGCCCCGTCCTCTTCACAGATAAGAGCATGGTCACCCCGAGCACATGTAACTGACGAGAGAGAGTCTGGAGATGCCGTGGAGAACATTAAGCTGCCTGCAACATTACCCAGCATAGCCGGCTTGTGATCCCTTACACTTTTGGGGTGTACAGTCCAGATTAGCACCGTCCAGTGATTAGCGTATATGATCCCATCTCTGGACCTCTATGGTGGCGGCTGGGGAACACTGCTGTAGACGACTATGTCTGTGGACATCACACGAACAATTCCTTCACTATGGAGCTGAGCAGCTATTTAATGAATGTGATGCAGGGATACTATCAGTAATTCCCTGGACAGACAGGCTCTACAATCCTTAGCAGTACTTCCTCCTTATCCCGGACTCCCTGGACTTAATATATCAATGGCCTGACTATTTATCCTCTCTGATGCAGGTATACATAGCGGTGACTGCGGGGGAGTCAGAACAGCCCAGGTCCTGTGCTCTCTTCGCCCCAAGCTAGGACCGTTCTGTATAAAATTAGCTCTCCAGAAAAAGAAGTCTAAATTAAAAGCATAAATATTTGTGAGCAGCGTCCTCGCTAAAGCCCCAGCATCCCCCAGCCAAACATTGGAGGTGTCACATGTGATTACAGTAGGACAGAGAGAGGCCTTTTCAGCCGCAGACACTACTCCTTTAATGCCAGAAGACGCGGCAGGCGGCTCAGACCCACAGCCCATCGGGCTCTCATCAATCAGCTCTCGCTAGGGCTCTGAAAGGGCCAGTTTGTTAAACAAACACACTTAGTGTAAAAAGTTTATTCCAGGTAATTAGGGCTTCACTGCAATGGAAACAAATTATTCTGGCTACTGGTGCCAAGCCAAACAGCAGCGGGGGAGAGGCCTGGGAGAGGGAGAGCCACATACAGAGTGAGCCGAGTTATTATCAGGAAAAGTGACAAGTACGGATCACGGCAGCCGCTGACGTCTTAGAATAACCATGAAGGTTCTTTCTAGGTAATAATCTTTCCTAATCCAGATTATAAAGTCAAGTACATAGAAGAGCAAATAACAACCACACTTCTCCACTGCCATCTATTAGGTTTGTGGTCGCATTTCAGACTCGGCCAAGTCCTACAACATAACAGCCACCAGGAACACCTGGTGACTTAGCTGGACCCAAGGGTGTAGGGGACCCTAAAAGAGATGGGGACCCAGACGTAGCTGGTCCTGTGCTCTTTGCTATTTAGGGGTGCTGTGCTGGACTCCAGTCTTTAAAGGAACTGTATTATTAGCAAATAAGGGGAATTGATTCAAAAGTCATAGTAAGGGTGCAAAAAAATTTGCACCAAAATCTGCACCATTTTAGAGTCAAAATCTGCACTGTTGATGTGGATTCTGCTGCAGATCCGCAGCAGACTTCACCCCTTCTGTGCTCGCATCCTTCTCCTAAGTCTTGAAGGTTGGTCATACACATGGCAGAGCCGCGGTGCCAGGAGCTCAGACAGCCTGGCCGCCGTCCACCCTCTTCGCAGACTCACACAACCACAGACAAGAAGCCTACTGTATTAATAATGCTTGCTGGCTCCTCCTCTTCCTCCTTGGGGGTCCCTATCTTCCTCCCTCCCCGCACACAGCAGAACGAGACAGCTTCTCCATATCATGTGCCGCGATCGCCGCTCTGTACATGAAGTTTTCTGATGCCAGTGCTACCCCTTCACTACTTACCTGGGAGCTTTTTTTAGGCAACATTTTCTAATACACTCAGGGTAAAGTCTGCCGCAGATCCGCTTCAAGAGCATGTCAAATTCTTCACCGGTGGTGTCGTTTCTTTCCATGGAATTATTCAAATTTTGGTGCCGATTTTCCACTACGTAAAATCTGCATTATATTCCACTACTTGTGAATGCAAGTCGGCTGAACTTTCATTCGTTTAGGGAGATAAGTCACCACCTGACAGCTCTGGCAGCTGCTTATCTCTTGGGAAACAAGATAATCAGAAGTTGAAATTCGGCATCCCTCATCTTCCTTTCCCCTGATACTATCTGTTGGAGGAAAGTTGATCCTCCCCATTACACATTAGAAACTTGTTATCAGCAAGTTTGAAGGACTAAACTCTAATGTGTATGGGGGCCTTAGGAGAATACAAGCACCAGGGCTTTCTGTCCTGGGTGACCTAGTGAATCACTATATGAGATTGCTATGTACACCACTGAATGGCCCGTGACACAGTGGACTTAGCCTTGTTGCAACATGAAGGAGGCCATAGAGTTTTATATGTTTTTATCTTTATAAATTTCTGTATTTACATAATAGAAAATTCATGTTCCATTTCTGAATTTACCAAATTTATGATCAAAAGCAACACAGCGGGACAAATATTCTCCTTAAAGAGTGATAAGTCTACAAGCCTGTACCCAGGGTCATAGCTAGAATGGCTGGAGGGGAATGTGTCTTGCATCCCAAGAGAAGCAATGCCGACTTATGTCTCAACCTGGAACCTCCTCAGTTGTCCTGATATATGTGAGTGTGTCGGTGATCTGTATCACAGCTATCTGATGGCAGAATGAATGGAGTCTACAGGGGCATAAGTACAATAGGAGTCAGGCCCTTAGGAGGTCTATATGGTCACTCTTCCCCACATGAGGAGACCAGCACCATGAATGAAGCATTATAGTTGGGGGCTCTGTCACAGATTTTGCCCTGGGGTCCGGAAGCCACAAGTTACGCTTTTGATTGAGTACAATGAAAACAATAGTACTGGGAAACGGATACATTATGTTATATCTAGTGCAGGGGCTGAGGGGTGGAACATGGGCTGCCTCCTGCTACACTGTATCAGTGTTCCTGGAGTATTCCTTTTGGATACTGTATCCTTCTATATACAGCTTTCTTTGGGTTTCCGCCATTTGGTAATATCTTTACAGCACCTTTTATATAAAATATGTAGAAAGGAAATTCCATCCAAAACACAGAGATCTCCTATTACTCACATTTATGAGATCCACAACCCAGTTATACCATATCATGTATTAGTCATTTCCACCACCTTTCATTAATGAGAGTGCCCTGCCCGACAACTGAAGGAACTGAATAGTAATAGCATTTATAGATGTTAGCCACCGCACAGACAAGTGTGACCAGAGGGTTAAGGACAGTGCACCCCTGCTGTATTTATTACCTCTGTACTGTGACTTCATTGTGTATATTGCTGTAGCACTGTAATACCACTTTGTTTATTGTCACTGTCACATCACTGAGGGCATCATTTCTATACTATTAGATCAGTGCATTCTTTAACTATACAGTAGCATCACTGTGTGCATCATACCTGTACTGTGACATCACTGTGTACGTTATACCTGTAGTGTGACATCACTGTGTGCATTATACCTGTACTGTGACATCACTGTGTGCATTATACCTGTACTGTGACAGCACTGTGTGCATCATACCTGTACTGTGACAGCACTGTGTGCATCATACCTGTACTGTGACAGCACTGTGTGCATCATACCTGTACTGTGACATCACTGTGTGCATCATGCCTGTACTGTGACATCACTGTGTGCATCATACCTGTACTGTGACATCACTGTGTGCATCATACCTGTACTGTGACAGCACTGTGTGCATCATACCTGTACTGTGACAGCACTGTGTGCATCATACCTGTACTGTGACATCACTGTGTGAGTTATACCTGTAGTGTGACATCAATGTGTACGTTATACCTGTACTGTGACATCACTGTGTGTGTTATACCTGTAGTGTGACATCAATGTGTGCGTTATACCTGTAGTGTGACATCACTGTGTACGTTATACCTGTACTATGACATCGTTGTGTGCGTTATACCTGTAGTGTGACATCACTGTGTACGTTATACCTGTACTGTGACATTACTGTGTGAGTTATACCTATAGTGTGACATCACTGTGTGCGTTATACCTGTACTGTGACATCACTGTGTGCATTATACCTGTACTGTGAGATCACTGTGTGCATTATACCTGTAGTGTGACATCAATGTGTGTGTTATACCTGTACTGTGACATCACTGTGTGCGTCATACCTGTACTGTGACATTACTGTGTGAGTTATACCTGTAGTGTGACATCACTGTGTACGTTATACCTGTACTGTGACATTACTGTGTGAGTTATACCTATAGTGTGACATCAATATGTACGTTATACCTGTACTGTGACATCACTGTGTGCGTTATACCTGTACTGTGACATCACTGTGTGCATTATACCTGTACTGTGACATCACTGTGTGCATTATACCTGTAGTGTGACATCACTGTGTGCATTATACCTGTAGTGTGACATCACTGTGTGCATTATACCTGTAGTGTGACATCACTGTGTGAGTTATACCTGTAGTGTGACATCAATGTGTACGTTATACCTGTACTGTGACATCACTGTGTGCGTCATACCTGTACTGTGACATTACTGTGAGAGTTATACCTGTAGTGTGACATCACTGTGTACGTTATACCTGTACTGTGACATCACTGTGTAAGTTATACCTGTACTGTGACATTACGTGTGAGTTATACCTGTACTGTGACATTACTGTGTGTGTTATACCTGTATTGTGACATCAGTGTGTGCGTTATACCTGTACTGTGACATTACGTGTGAGTTATGCCTGTACTGTGACATTACTGTGTGTGTTATACCTGTAGTGTGACATCAATGTGTATGTTATACCTGTACTGTGACATCACTGTGTGCGGTATACCTGTACTGTGACATCACTGTGTGCATTATACCTGTACTGTGACATCACTGTGTGCGTTATACCTGTACTGTGACATCACTGTGTGCGTTATACCTGTACTGTGACATTATGTGTGAGTTATACCTGTACTGTGACAACATTGTGTGCATTTCATCTGTACTGTGACATTACGTGTGAGTTATACCTGTACTGTGACATCACTGTGTGCGGTATACCTGTACTATGACATCACTGTGTGCGTTATACCTGTAGTGTGACATCACTGTGTGCATTATACCTGTACTGTGACATCACTGTGTACGTTATACCTGTACTGTGACATTACGTGTGAGTTATACCTGTACTGTGACAACATTGTGTGCATTTCATCTGTACTGTGACATTACGTGTGAGTTATACCTGTACTGTGACATCAGTGTGTGCGTTATACCTGTACTGTGACATTACGTGTGAGTTATACCTGTACTGTGACATCACTGTGTGCGGTATACCTGTACTGTGACATCACTGTGTGCATTATACCTGTAGTGTGACATCACTGTGTGAGTTATACCTGTAGTGTGACATCACTGTGTACGTTATACCTGTACTGTGACATTACGTGTGAGTTATACCTGTACTGTGACATCACTGTGTGAGTTATACCTGTACTGTGACATCACTGTGTTTATGATCTCTGTACTGTGACATTGCTATGTTTATTAGAATATCATTGGGCACATTAGTCAGGTTTTCTGACAACACTGTTAAAGGCCCATTTAAACACAACGATTATCGCTCAAAATATGTCTTTTGAGCGATAATCATTGTCTCATTTACAGTGAAAGATAATTGCTCAAATGTTGAGTGATCACCCTGCGCTCCGAGCGAAGGATGCAGAAGACAAGCGGGGTGTCCCCACTTGCCTTCTGCATCCAGCTGTTCTCTGCTTGGAGCGCCCGGCTGTTATACAGCTGAGCGCTCCGAGCAGGGTATGGAGAACAGAACTGGACCGCTCTGTTCTTCATACCCCGCCTGTCATCAGGGAGCGGGATACAGCTAAGACAATAGTATCAGCTGTGAATCCCTGATAACTGATCACTGATCTTTCACCATGCTGAAAGACATTGATGAGCGACAACTTAACGAAAACTACACGATGTCAGTGCAGTCACACACAACGATTATCGCTCAAAAGACGGCTTTTGAGCGATAATCATTGTGTCTAAATGGGCCTTTAGTGCTGATGCTTGTTCTGGCCTAACGCATCTGTCTTACGACGGAGCCGAACGGCGCCAATGGGGTCTGTTTAGTTTCCAACTCGGCTTCTGGCTTCCTACAGGATGAAACAATGCAGCATCCAGCAATATATCGGCCTGTTTTTGAACAGTGTTCATCAACAGAGGTGCTAAACGGAAGCTCCGCCATTGATGTGAACGTACCCTAACCATTATCCCTGCAGTGTTGTCACTGTGTCAATCTGCAAGGACACAAGTATACAAGATGCAGAGGGGGGCAGCACTGAGGTACTGGCTAGGAGTCGGTATGTTCTCCCTGTGTTTTGTATCTGGTTTCCTCCCACATTCCAAAAACATACCAATAGGGTGAATATAGATTGCGAGTCTCCATGAAGACGGGGCTCAATGTAAGTGATGCCAATCTGTGTGCAGGGCTGTGGAACGTGCATGCGCTATATAGATGAACATCAGCATTACCAATCGCATGCTAAGGGAATCGCGCTGTTATAGACTCGCATTGTGAGCAGGAACACATTCTTTCTTCTTAGATTAGCATCTCTAGGGGGCGCAGTGTTTTTTTACAGTGGAAAAATGTGCATCAAAATCCTCACCATTCGGTATGGATTTTAGTGTGGATCTGCTTCAGATTACACCCCTTCAGTCGAAATCTGCTGTGGATCCTTGTCAAAAACCGCACTACTTGGCCTGGCATGTGCTGCGGATGCGCAGCAGATTTTACCGCTGCGGATCCGATGTGTAAGTAGCCGCTTCTCTGCGTCATCTACAGAGCGCTCTTACTTGGCCGGCACCCTCCTGACTCGTCCCCTTGTGGCTCATGATACTGGAAGTAAATCTGCATGAAATATCACATTCCAGGACTTAGATTGTGGTGAATGTGTGATTGTGATGAATAGGCTCCAGCGAGTCTTCAGCTGCAGACATGGATTCTGGGTAATGCCATCCAAATAATCAGCTGGCACTCACTTTTTGTTGCTTTGACATATTGCTGCGGCCCGTGTCAGTATTTTTACATGGATTTGTTTCCTTAGGCTGCAGCGTGTTTTGCAGTCAATCTTAAGACAGATGTTTATCCCCATCAAGTTTATTTAGATTTTCGGACCCTAGCTCTCAGTTTTTTGGCTCTTGGGTCGACATAGGCCACAAGAATGTAGCTGAGAGATATTAAGGCCTTCCCGCCGAAGTAGAAACTGGTAATTATTTTTTTTCGTAAGAGCCAGCTGTAGTTCGGAGCTCAAGTCTGAAGAAGAAAATTGAAATTTGGAAAGATGGAGAAGCATTCTATAGGTGGCTGTGTTTACCCAAACCTTTGGCGGCTGATTCCTTCGGGGTGCCTGAGGTCAGAGCCTCTAGATCTCGTTTCCAGGCTGGAGATCGGGTATTCCCCCCTGTGTCTTGCGGTGAGGTGGGCCGTGTGTTTGTGTTTAGTGGTGAGGAGGGCTGCGTGTGTTTTGTGGTGAGGTTGCATGTGTGCAGTTAGAAGGGGTGGGAAGGTGTAAATAGGATGGAATGCACACACATTCCCCAGGAACACAGGAGACCTTCTAGGGAACCCGCTTTTCATTGTCACGGCCTCCACATCCTAAACCAGACTGCCAGGGATGTAGATTTCTCCTTCATACTATAGTAAAGTGCTACAAACATGGAAACCGGAATACAACTACATTAAAGCTCCTAGGTCCCAATGCAAAGTCTGTAAAGGGGCCTCTCACCTACCATTTATAATATTGGTGTCATCTTATATGGTAGAGGGGTCTTTGAGCCCCCTAAGGCACTGCTAAATATTTACCCCTCCTTAGGTTTCCCTTTTGCTGCTTATGTTCAGATATGTGTGATATGACTGCATGATTACTGGATACTGTGTCACGAGATTTCTCTCCTATATGTGCCTTTTGTGGCCACCTAGTGGTTGGAATGTGGATTGCAGAATTTATGGGTTTAGCCAGCATCGTGCACTATTGTATTGATTTAATTTCATGAGAAATTGAAGTCCTCAAAAGGGAACGTGTCATCAGAAAACGACCCATTATGTACTTCACGCTTTTATGTTAAGCAGATGTTTTTAATAATTTTTAATTTTTTTTATGTTTTTGCTGTCACTGTCAGTGGCGTAGCTATAGGGGTCACAATCGTGACCCAGCATCTAAGCCTGGGGGGCAAAAAGGACCCCCTCTCCCCCCTGTCACCATAGTCTCAGGTCCAACTGAAGCTCCTTCCAGGAAGATAACATCTTCCGCACCCCAGTGTCTGTAGAAGCGTAGCACGGACCGGCTCCTTCCCCTCTCCAGAGCACATACACTCTCCTGCTCTCAGGACAACTACAAGTCTCGTCATGCATCTGCTAGCTCAACTTCTAGTTTTGGTAAAAGTCTAAATTCTGATAGCAAAGAAAAGGGATAGTTAATGACACCCATCAGAGGAGACCTCACCTGTGATCTGTGGAGGTAACTGGACTGTAATCACTATCACCGCGTAGAACTGGTATGTGACTATTATATAGTGACTGCATTATTTCGAGGTATGCTAGAGCTGAACCGCTATATCTGAGCTCGCAGTTTTAGGCCAGGCTCACACGACTGTATCGTAATACGCTGCATAACAATGGCCATTGTTTTACTGGCTGCATATCCCTGTGTAATGACACAATTCTACTTGCATACGCATGCGCATGAACAGCGGATTTTACGCACACTGTCATGCACTGGCTTCCTAGTTTCTTCTTTTCTTTAACTTTCTTCTCATGTATTCTAGCAACATGCGTAAAAATGTTGTACATATACGATGTAATTGCGTATGCACTGCGTTTCGAACGCACCCGTTCAAAAAAAATAGGGCTGTATGTGCGTAATGTACGGGCATCATATACACAATAAATATACATGACTTTCATTGACTCCATTCACCGGGTATTATGCGCGTGGACACTGCACACATAATACGAAATAAAAATACGCTGGTGTGAGCACAGCCATAGGCACCTGGCCCACCAGCGTATTTGGGGCTGTGTGCTATGTTAATCCACATACTGGCCCATTATAGGGCTATGAGGACATGCACACTGACCATTGGTCTGCGTGAAAAAACACACCGCATATCCTTTTGCTGTCCGTATCACTGACAAGACACATGATGCGCTAATGCATGTCAATGTGCTGCCCATGCGGGAATCGGACAGCACACAGATAGCTGTCCGTGTTCTGTGCGATGCAAGTTACATGGCAGAGGCCTTATGCGTAGGTGTATAGAATAGTTTTGGGGGGGTGAAAGGAAGGGGGGTAGCAAGACATACCGCCAGCATCACCCGTGCCTGCTAGTGCTGCATCACTTACAAAACCCAATGATGCAGCGGACGGTTCATTGCAGAGTCTTTTTGACAACCGTGAAGGGCAATTGTAAGGGGGGGGGGGGGGGAGCTGAACTTTTGCACACGGACCCATAAGCCTTTAGCGCCTGGTTACTATCTATATATAGAAATCATAAGATTCTGCCGTTTTCACGCCGTTCGCAAAGTCTAAGGGCTCTTTTACACAAAACAATTAGCATTCAGATTCTCGCTGGATCGCCGGAATCTGGACAATGATCATTAGGCGTAAGTGCTGTCAGTGACCGAACGATGACCGATAGTTTGTTTGCCTATTGTTGTTCGTCCAGTGTAGGCGGGCATAAAAACAGAACACCCACCGGCCCGTTCATATAACAGCGACTGCCTGTTTGCTGTGGAAGAAGGTAGGTGGTCAGAGCATTCGCCTGCGGTCGCTGAGTGATATCGCTGGGACGACTGTCACATACTCATGGGCCTGACGATTGTCCAGTGTGAAAGGACCCAAAAAATTGTCTGACGCACCCTCTTCTGTAGAGACATCACTGCAATCATCTCACTATCATCACAGGCAGGATTACAATGGGGAGGGACACCTCTATATATAGATAATACAGGATCCACCATTCTCAATACACGATGCTCACAGCTCACCTCCTCCCCTCCACAGGTCACAGAGCATGCTCACAACACTTTTCTCATAGACGTCAATGCATCCCCTCCAGTCCGTTGTGTCCATGGCTGATGAGTTCTGCTGTAAAGCATATCTCGAAATGATGGTAACTGTAGCACGGGCAAAATGTCCACCCCCCAATCCACAGGATGGGGATAAATTTATGATCATGGGGCTTCGACCCCTGGAATCCACAACAATGGAGTCCGGTTGGTCCCCAAGTGAATGGAGTGGAGGCTCTATTCACTTCAATGACAGCGCAGGAGATTACCAAGTCCAAGTACTTTGGGCAATCTTTAGTGCTGTCATTGAAGTGCACGAACTCCGCCCCATTCACTCGGGGGACCAACCGGACTCCATTGTTAAGATCAGTGGGGGTCCTCACCGATCAGGAAGTTATTCCCTATGCTGTGGATAGGCGATAATTTTATACCTTGACACAACCCCTTTAAGGTTGCCTGTATAATGACCCCCAGTCTGTAGTCGTATATGGTCACTCCTGGGTGACTATTCTACAGCAGGAGAGGCATTATCCCCTATATAACGTACAGTTCTGTGAATGCCGCCTCTAGAGCGCTCCGTAAACATGTTATTTGTGTTATTATTATCACTAGCAGCTTTTTCTTAGACCCGGTGGAATGTTTGCTGGTTGTTTGTGCCTCCTTTCAGTAGCGCTCTGTGAGCGGCCCCAGACAAGAGATGGTATGTCAGGAGATCTGCCCACTGGAGCCTCTGCATTAAGTGAGACTGCTGACTCCACCGGTAACAAGGACTCACTTTGATTTCCCTCTTTTTGCTACTCAGCACCAAATGTTTTGATTCCTAATTTAGATTATCCATCCTGACAAGTTCCAAAACGTGCTGTCTCCTGAAACCAGCGCTGATGGGTCTGCAGGCTCCTCTGAAACTGTACCCCTACTGCTGGAGGACAGTGGAGCTAGCAGAGCAGCGCAATATAATAGACTTTTATTAATAGCATACTGTGTTATTAAAAAGCCCCCCCCCCCCCCCCAACACAAATTGTGGGCGAAGCCCCTAGAGCATCTAAGGGAATTATACTTGTATTTGATTTCTTTGGATATCATAGTAGTTTGGGTGGGGGCATCTGAGATGAAATAACAATTCTAGGACATCTTTTCTTAGAATTCTGCAGTGTGCCGTCCCTCTGTTATTCTTCCTGGAAATGTATGAAAAAATTGAACATTCCCCATGTCTGTAGAGTGTTTCCTTATAAAGGTCTAATACTGTCAACACTGATTGGACACGTGTAGGAGCACACCAATGACAAGCTTATTCTTACATTTCCAGGAGGATTAACTGAGGAACAGCACAACACAGAGTTATCAGAAAATATGCTGCTGAATTGTAATTTCATTTCTAATGAAAGTAGTAAAACAGACGTGATAAATAAGTACATCTTGTTATTTGTATAGCACCAGCTTATTCCGCGGTGCTTTCAAGTAATTTACACACTAAGCTGGGTACTCATTATGCCAACCTCAGGAGGGTGGAAGGCTGAGTCAACCTTGAAGCGGCTACCTATACCATGCAAGGATTTAACTCACAACCTTCAGGTCATGAGTGAGAGCTTAGGACTGCATTCTGCTGCCTTAACACTCTGCATCACATGAGGCTCTAGATAAATATGGTCACTAAATATTGAAATGCATTATAAATTCTATATAATATATGCTTTATATACAACTCAACCAGTTGACGATGTGCTGTATATATTTGCTACCACTCGGAAGTCGTTTTTTGGACATTGATCTACATAATGGGGCATAGTCACTCAGTTAAATAGGCCAGAATTCTGTCTCAGTTCGGGCGCAAAATGTGCCGCACACACCTTCCACCATATTTATTATGTTTTACACACTTGTATGACAGGGGCCATGGCTTTACAGGAAAATGGCATCACCCAAATGTGACACCTTGCACCAACATTCTGGCTTAAAGTTGGCCAACCAGTAGGTGGTATAAAGCTAGACAAAGGGAATTTATCATAGTAAATGTGACCGTTTTCTGGCGTAAAATAGTTTAAAAAATTTGGCACAAGCCTTAAACAAAAATTTTGACTGTTTTGAATTTTCTGTCATTTGGTCGGCTTAGCTGGAGGGGTGTGGCTAAACACGACTCTACTATCATTTTCACCAGGAATCAACTAAATTATTGTAAATGTTTACTCCGCTATGAACTAGCCTAGATTTCAGTTTGTGGCGCATGGATGACCAAAGTACGCCAAATGTATTGACCCTTGAGCCTCTTAATACCTTCAGCCTATCGTCCTGTAGAGGACTGCTGATTCAGATTGGCATATGAAAATTGACGCCTACTACTCCCTTCTGCCTGGCAAGCAGAAGAGCAGTGTAGGTGTCGGTCATTAGGCAAGCGGAGGGGTCTGGGAGATCTGAGAGTTATGCCATCACTAGTCGTCCGTGACTGGTTAATAGGGTTATCATGTACCAACAGACTTACTTTAAAAAGATTGTCTGCTTTGGACAGTCCCTTTTTGCCAAAATCTGACCTCAACTGATGAACTACCGTAGCGGGGGAGATGAAGCGTTACTTGGTACCCACTGTGTCCTCCAGGGTGTATAAGACACCCTTCATTGTCTCTGCTTCTGTTAGTTGGAGTTAAAGTGACCAAAGTTCTGTCCATTGACTGAAGGGGGATATTATATTACCCGCCGTTTGGTCCCCTGTGCCTTTGTCCCTTGGTTCTGCCAGTTCCGGGCTCAGTTTTAGCTTTTGTAAGATGGCTAGCACAATCCTCTCACTACTTTCTCCACACTTCATTGTGTTTCAGACTATGGATACACTACACCTCCTTTCTGATTGGCCAGCGATCGTCACATGATCAGCGCTGACAAATCAGAGAGCACCAGGAAGCGCCTTGGACTACCGATGCACAGTGTACATTATGCGACAGCCATCTTTAACAAGTGAAAACAGGGCCCAGATCTGGCGGACCCATGGGACAATAGCACAGAGGGCCAATGGCAAACTTTTTGTTAAATGTAAGACCCCTCTCTATTATCTCAGAAGGTCCTTAAAGGGAAGCTGTCATGTGCCCATTGCACGATAAACTAAGTTACAGTGCTGTTAGGGGAGGTAAGCAGGAGCCGGATGATGTAGACTTTATATTCGCCCGCGATCCAGCGCCGTCACCCAAGGAAGATCGGGCAGCGCAGGAAAATGTGAGTCCCATACGCACGCTCTCCCATAGACTTGTTTTCACTTGTCCGAAATGGCAGCCGCGATCATTCCAGTGCGACTGCTTTAGCAATGTTCTGATATACTTTTCGTCTCATGTTTTTCAAGATCTCTTCTTGCTGTAAGTGAATGGGGGCAATGAAGACCCATAGAGCTCCTAATATGTCTGCCAGCTGTGGGTTTGCTACGTTGGCATCCAGGCTGGGCAGTGAAGTCCCCTAGCTGCTGCCCGTGATTGATGAGTATGGCCCTGGGATGGGGAGATGTCAGTAATGTAGCAGCTGTGAGCCTCTCTTACCAGGTCCCACCTCACAGCCCCGCTCACCTCTCCCTCTCCCTGCCCTGCGCTCCTTTCATGCTGTGTGGTCGGTATCAAGGGAGGTTTACGTTGCTCCATAAAAAATAAAATTCATCAAGGCAGTAGTTGCCAAGCCTGTGTAACCGCATCTCGGCATGGCTTCCCCCGTCATCACTGTCTGGGCTCCTTCAGAAAATCAGCTTTCCCAGGCTGAGAAAAAGCTTGCTTTCAATCCTGGCACCACTTGAATTGTTAATATATATAAGGTTGTATTATGTTTGGGTGGCGTATTAAAAATCAGCTAAGCGTTGCCTTGAGATTAGCATTCAGCAATGTGCATGGGGTTTTGGTGGAGTTATTAGGTTATTTGATGCTCAGCTGACACCCTCACTATTTGCCACTTGAAAAGTGTTGTTTTAGTTAAGGGGGCACTAAACTTGAAATGCGAGTCGGTCCAATAAGAAATAGCATCTGTTCCAATAATACGTAGAGTTCATGGGGTATCCTTCATAGCCTCACAACAGACATGCTATTGTCCTGCATTGCCACGTGAGTCTCATAAAGACAACCTCTGTCTATAGATCCTATCCACAACCCACTCGGGACTCCCTCCTATGAGCCAAGGCGGACAAGCGCTAAGCTACATGGCCCAGCCATCTACACTCATGGACAACTAAATAACGCACCCACATAGATGTCGGATCGCTGCAAAACTCGGCATGGACTTATATCCCAGGCAGTTGTGGTCAGATTAGACACGGGGTCTCGCCATCAGAAGCTATAAACGTGCTTCCCCCGTTGCCCTATATAAGGGCTCTCAGAGGGTCCTTTTGTGTAGTGGACCTCTTGTTGAGAGATCGTGGACCACTAGACGCCTCTACTATGCACTTACACATTTTGCCCAGTTTAAAGACTTGGAGAGGGGGCATATCATTGGAATGAGAGAAGCCAGATGGGCATTTTAACAAATTGCCCGCCATCCAGGTTGTTCTGCCCAAGCTGTTAGGTGGTGTTGGGATCAGTGGTTATGCGAGGGCACGTAAAAACAGCGAACAGGCTCTGGGCAGTCCAAACAGACCACTTATGGAGAAGATCTACAAGCATAAGCAGATCCAACAGATTCGTTGTCCAGAACCCTGTCTCTGCCTGGACCATTTCCAGGTACTTAGCAGGAAGGAATTTTGGTGCCACGGCGCCCATTACATGTCCTGCCATTAACACTCCGATACTGTTGCCTTCGTTTGCAGTGGTGTTGTGGACGGGAAATCTGTTTGGCTCTGTTTGCTAGCTAACGACAGCCATGTTCGTGTCTGTAGACCTAGGAGTTGAGCGCCTCAATCCTGTGGAGCAGCACGCTGCCCCCTGCTGGTGTGATGGGTTGGGGGTCCACACAACAGCCGATCACCCCTAGTAGTGGTACGAGGGACAATGACAGCTCAGCGATATGTTCAGGACATCCTGCAGCTACGTGTTCCTCTCATGGTGGCTTCCAAGAGGCAGTGGGATAATGCTCAGCCGCACACACAAGGGGGTCACAGGAAGCCCCCACAACATTGTCACACTTGCATGGCCGCTCGGTCGCCAGACTTATCACCAGTAGATGTATAGGACCATCTGGGACGCTGACTTCAACAGCCTATGAGTGTGCAGGATCTAGAGGCCCAGTTGCAACATCTGTAGGCAATTGTGCCGCAGGATAACATATGGAGTCTGTATGCCTCCATGTCTGACCATATCTCATCATGTTCCCAGGCTAGAGGTGGCCCAACAGGGTCCTAGAGCCTCCTCTGAATTGTAGAGTGTTTCCCAAATTATACTTTCACAGTAATAATGTATTACTTCCATATATCTTTACATTCACACATATAAAGTTTCATTCGATTCCAACAACTTCTTGGTGTATTATTTTTTTTCTGTCAATGAGTGTTCACATGATCCCCCACTCATTTGGACAAGCAGTGTGTAATACTATATTTCTCCAGCAGATGCCACTGCAGATGAAATGCTTGGCCCGCTGTAACTTCCTGCAGACGCTCAATAGGATTGCTTCCTTTTAAAAAAGGAGCTTTTAATAGGGAAACACCCCCTTTTACGAGGATTTTGCTTAAACATGAAGAAATTACCTGTAAATATAAAGTCCTGGCAATTTTTGTAAAACTTGTATTTAGCTGTTTACAAATTATAGCATGATATTACTGTACACTGCAGAAAAACTGTGATGCTATGGGGTTTATTCCTTATTTCAATATTACCCAGAGGAGCATGAATGGCCTTTCTCAGCGTCTAGGTGCTCTCCTTACGGAGAAAAGATAGCGTTTCTGACTCCCATCCCAGGCCTCTCACTAGCAGAGCCAGACTCCGACCCTACACTGATGAAGGGCAAAAAGCCTGAAACAGCTGTCTGTGCATGGAGTCTGGCTTTGCTTTTAATTCCCAGTCATTGTTACAAGGCTTGTATAAAGAGTCTAACTTTGGCTTGAAGGAATGCTGCCCTCCAATAGGTGGCACTGTGGAGGTATTATGCCATCTCCCTTATTTGTATATTACCTAGAGGAGCATGTATGGCCTTTTGAGTCTCCTCACTCACCATCTAAGTGCTCTCCCTAAGGAGAAAAGATAGTGTTTCTGATTCCCATCCCAGGCCTCTCACTAGCAAAGCCATACTCCGATCCTACAGTGATGAAGGGCAAATACCATGAAACAGCTGTCTGTATATGGAGTCTGGCTTTGCTTTTACCTCTGCAATTATGTACCATCTCAACCAGCCTATGTGTATATGTAAATAACTAGCCAGTTTATTGTGCGTGTAGGTTGGTTGGCTGAGATGTATGTACTGCAGTGCAGCAAGTGTATTGCGTCGTACAGAGTTTCTGTGGGTTTGGGCAGATGAGGGCCCTCTCCTGGCTCAGGCCCCACCAGCGGAATTAATTTGTTGCGCTGTTGGCAGTACGAGCCTGTCGGCAGTAATGCGTATCTCAATCACATTCCATTACATAGCAAATGTGTCACTTTGGAGACTGATAGAGCTGATGACATCATCAATGGTCGCTCCATCCAGCTTTCCCAGAAGGAGATACAATGTAGAGAATTACTGAAGAACTCTTTGGCTGGCGCATCTTTAAGAGGCATCTGTGCGGCTGTTCTCCATCGTGAACTCTGTACTTTGATACATTACAGCTTTTTATTGAAAACAAGTTGCTCATTACTGGGTTGTTAGAGAATAGAAGGTAAGCATCTGCTGGAAAGCTGATCTGTCGGGACGGATTAAGAATGTGATTGATAAGGGAACATCAAACATTACCTGCGCATCTTACATGCCATGATTCAAAAATATGTGCGTTCTTTATTTCTTAGAGGGGATGTATGAGATTAGAAAAACATGGCTGCTAGCTTCCACAAACAGTGGCGGGGCTGTTTGATCTTGCAGCTTACTGACGTTGAGCTGAATACTCTTGTACTAGACACAACCAACGGATAAGAGTGGTGCTGCTGCGGAAGAAGGCAGCCATGTTTTATAATCTCATGTACTCTAAGGGCTCGTTCACACAGTTGTAAGCATATCTCGGTCTGTGAATACAATGCATATTCACGGAGTGAAAATAACATATTCTCTGCGTATTTCGGCCGTTTTGTGTTTTTTTGGATGCATAAATGTGCAGCATATTTACGCACAAAAAAGCAAGGTAGACCATTGATTTCATGCGCAAATATGCAGTAAATACACGTGTATCATGCGTATTCACTGCATATTTACACAGTTCTATTGACGTCAGTGGTCAATTTTGGGGTGTTATACGCACCAAAATAGAACATGCTGTGTATTTTTTCACACAACTTAAAATCACGTGAAAAATACAAGGTGTGAATGAACCCATTAAAATCTCTGGGTTCTATTCACTTTTTAATGTCTGCAGAATACGCGGCGTATTTACACCCATGTAAATGGGCCCTTTCTGTATTAACTGTCTCTTGTGTCCAGAGGCATTCTATACAACATTGTTCCAAATTTCAGCTGCACTTTAACTTTCCAGTAGGTGGCACTAGAGAGGCAGTTTTCTTTCGTCCTGGAAGGAGAGCTAATCTGCATAGCTTTTTTTCCCAAGCAGCATTGCATGGCATGTAAGAGTCCTTACTCCAACTTTGCATACTCTGCAAGGAGAAACAGTAACCCTCCTCCCAAACATGCTGTATTTTTATAACCCAATTTGTTCTTTTAACCCCTTAGTGACGACCAATACACCTTTGAGCTCATTAATGGACTATTAAACCTGCACTAAACCTGCACATACATCTTTTTAAGGCGGTGGCCTGACTGAGTACTGACAGCCAGGCTCCCGCTCTTAGGCTGCATTCACATGAACGTATATCGGCTCGGTTTTCACGCTAAGCCGATATACGTCGTCCCCATCTGCAGGGGGGGGGGGGAGATGGAAGAGCCAGGAGCAGGAACTGAGTTCCCACCCCCTCTCTGCCTCCTATTTGCAATGGGGAGAGGCGGAACAGGGGCCGGGCTAATTTGCAAAACTTAGCCCCGCCCCTGTCCCACCTCCTTTCATTGCAAATAGTGCAGAGGGGCGGAGAGGAGGCAGAGAGGGGGCGGGAGCTCAGTTCCTGCTCCTGGCTCTTCCATCTCCCCCCCCCCCCGCAGATGAGGACGACGTATATCGGCTCGGCGTGAAAACCGAGCCGATATACATTCATGTGAATGCAGCTTTATAGCCAGGAATGGGAAAAACTCAGATCCTGGCAGTTTAACCCCTTACATGCTGCAATCAATAGGAACTGCACCGTTTAAGCAGATGATAGGGGTTTGGGGCTCTTTCTGTGACCCATTGGCAATCCTACAGTGTGATTGCAAGGTATCAATGGCTTCCCATTACAGCTGGAAGTCTGACAAATACCTCCATGTTTGCCATGTGACTCAGTTTATTAGACCCCCACTCCTGGCAGAGACTAATAGGCTGCTGTCATAGGCCTAGTAGAATGCACTACATAAGTAATGCAGTATATTATCCTAGCAATCGAACGACCGCATCTTTAAGTCCCCTCGAGGGTCTAAAAAATATTGTCAAAAAAGTTTACAAATCCTGTTTAAAAAAACATACATTTTTTCCCCACAAAACTCTTTTTAAATGGATAAAATATAAAATAAATTTTTAAAAACGCAGCACATAACACTTTTTACCATGTTCATAACAACCCAGACAGTTAAAATATTTTTAGTTTATCATGCATAGTGAATGCCATGAAAATAATTTTAAAAAGTAATGCCAAAATTGCTATTTTTCTTCAGTTCGCCTCCCAAAAAACGTTATAAAAATCAAGCTGGGCGCTTTTACTCCGGGCAAGAAACTATCTTCCTGGCAAGACTACGGCCGCCGCCATTGACTCCTATGGGAGCCAATGACAGCGGGTGGAGAAGGAAGGTTGGAGGGAGTTTAGCAGCGTGACGCCCTCCCCTTTCTCTTCTCCACTTCGCCCCATTGCTACTGTTTGCAATGGGAAAGAGCGGGGCGGTGGTTGAGCTAAGCTCCGCCCCTCCCATTGCTGGTTGCGGACAAGGAGCCCACTCCCATTGCAAACAGCTGGAGGGGAGGAGAGAGAAGGTGAGCCGGCGAGGGGGAGGGAAGGGGGAGACGGCTTAGCAGAACTATCTTTTGAGCGATCATCTTTGTGTGTAAATGCACCTTAAAAATGGTAACAGTCATCATGAGCATCCGGAAACTGGAACCGGCAGAAAGGATGGATGGCCCAGAAAATCAAGTGCTGGTAATATATTCCCTGGATTCTCCAGTCCCAGGATAGAATTTAGTCCTGAAACTGTAGGGTCACTTTAATTTTATTTTTTAATTGAGTGAGACCATGCCTTAATAGTTAGGGGTGGTGACGCTGGACTTGTCCACTTCTGATGATCCAGTTATGTTAGAAGGATACCCCAAACATATGGTGTCCTGCTGCTGTGATCCCCAGTAAATAGCACGTGTTTAGTTTCTCTGCAGCACCCCCACAGGTGAGATGAAGCATTACACAGTTTTGATTTAAACCAATCAGGGCATGCTTGGGGTGGTAGTTTCACAACAGCTGGAGGATCACAGGCTGAAGACCAATTCTTTTTACTACATAGTAAATAGCATGTAGAGTGTAACGTGAGACCATAGTTTACATGCTCCTCTGTTTCAGCTGCATGGTTATGACAGCTCAGTATTTGGGATCTGTGTTCCTGTTTATTACACCTTTGACTAATTGGCACAGCGGTAGGAAAGTGACAACTTCCTTGCTTTCCCTGGATGCTGCTGTTGCTCAGGGCAGAGTTGAAGCTTCTCTCTGTGTTGGAAACAACAGAATCCTCCAAGTGTTCTGACAAGAGAACCTGTTCTTGTTCTACAACTCACTGCCTGAGGCCTAAACCTTCCTCATCCTCCTGAGGGGTGCCGCCTGCGCCCCTCACAATTCAGCCCGCACCACCAATAGCTAAACATAACCTCCTCATTTCAGTTTTCACTCTATTCAATGGTGATGAAGTGATGGATTGCTGGGATTTTAGTGGTTTGCAAGGTGAGCTGTAGTACCTAATACAACCTATAGACAGTGGTGGCAATGTTTCTGCAAGAAAGCAGCCATGTTTTTCTAATCCGGTGCAATCTCTTATAAATAAGAGTCCAGCTGCCAACACTGGTCTAAATATGCCACCAACAGTCATAATATGTTCCATATATATTAAGAGGCTAACACCCACAGCAACCAATCACAGCACAGTTTTAACTTCTTATACTGCTGAGATAAAATGAAAGCTGTGCTGTAATTGGTTGCTAAGGGCAAGAAAAACAGATTTACTTTGAGACAGTGTGGTGCTGGGATCAGAGGGGGGGCTACTTTTCCGTGGCCCATCCTGTACATACCTCTTTGGGAGACATGAATGCCCTCTGGGTATCACAAAGTGGTGCTATCAGAGACTGCCTAGGTAAAGCTCCTTGTGGTGGAGGTGGCAACCTGGCAAAAAGATTTTTAAATAGTTAACTTTGTCAAAGTCCATAATGATGTATCTCTGGAGTGCTGGAAGTGTTGTCATGGGGACAGAGGCAGTTAAGGTCCTCTCATAGAGGGCTGTAATCGCAACTACTGATGCCTTAGGGTTGTTCACACAGGACAGATTTCTGCAGGGCATTTGATAAACCGTCCTAACATCTGCATGACATAAAGTTGCTGTTTGTTGTGGATTTCGTGGCATTTTTCTTGGCTGATGGGGCGTTTTTGGGGGCAGATTTTAGTGTGATTTTTACTTTACTCAACTATGTCATTGGAGAGACAATGACTTTACATGTGGATCCGCACTAAAAGCCGTAATGCAACCAAGCCGCTCCGAAATACTTGGGGCTTTATATTACCTCTATGTTAAATTCTGCTGCAGATGAACCTGCTTCTACACTGCTTTTCCACGAGCACAACTACACAGCGGATATTTTGGGCTCCGTCACTAGAACTCATTCATTTAGCGTATATTTCAAAATGCTGCGGATTATATGCTCAATGGACATTCCGCAGCGTATCCATCTGATGTAACACAAGATTGGCCGGGATCACACCAGCACTAGGCTGTTGCATCCAAGCAGCCGAACAACGAAAAAACTGGAAGTACCTGATATGCGGGGCCTGATGGCACCAAATGTACCCCATTGTCAATAATGAGGTCCATCTGGCTTTAGACATGCCAGACGAAACTTTCCTGGACCAACTAGTGCAGTATACTGCGCTATGTCATGTAGATCTGCATGGAAAGCTCCACACATAGCCATAGCGATATCAAAGATTAAAGAAATATGTTTTAAAACCCCACACTCAATAATATTTATGCAGCGTTGTGGATTTTGCAATAGCCCTACGATAACACTAAACTGCTAGCAGCAGGAAGTATTGTCATGGGGACAGAAGCAGTAAAGTTCCTTTTAATGGTATTCCTCTTATTTCAACCATTGTTAAAGGCCCTTTTAGACACACCAATTTTCACTCAGAAATTGCTCAAAGCCGTCTTTTGAGCGATAATCGTTGTGTGTGACTGCACTGACGTCCTGCAGTCTTCGTTAAGCCGTCGCTTATCTTTTGGAATGCTGAAAGATCAGCGATCAGTTATCAGGAGTTCACAGCGGGATACAGCTGATGCTATTGTTTTAGCTGTATCCCGCTCCCAGAAGACAGGCGGGGTATGAAGAACACAGCGGTCCAGCTGCGTTCCTCATACCCCGCTCTTAGCGCTCAGCTGTATAACAGCCGGACGCTACCAGCAGAGAACAGCTGGATGCAGAAGACAAGCAGGGCAACCCGCTTGTCTTCTGCACCTCCGCTTAGAGCTCTTGGATGTATAACAGCCGGGCGCTCAGAGCAGGGGACAGCTGGATGCAGAAGACAAGCGGCTCTGCTTGTCTTCTGCATCCCCCACTCAGAGCGCTCGGCTGTATAACGGCCAGGCGCTCCAAGTGGGAAACAGCTGGATGCAGAGGACAAGCGGCCCTGCTTGTCTTCTGCATCCCCCGCTCGGAGTGCAAGGTGATCGCTCAACATTTGAGCGATCACCTTGCGCTGTAAAAAACACGCAGAGATTTTTTGAGAGATAATCGATGTGTCTAAACCAGGCTTCAGTTGCCTTACACAGGAAGGAGTATTACAAATCCTAAATCCGCTTTCAGACAAGCCTATTTCGATTCCCATGTTTTGTGAAATTTTTCATGGCGTTTTTAGAGATGCAGCATGACCTTTTTTTTTGTCTTTTTTCCCCTCCGTTTTGTTACTCTTTTCTATCCAGTAGAAAATAAATCCAATGACAGTAAATAGGGAGGCAAATAGTTGGAATATCATCTATGACACGCCCGTAATACGGACCCATATAACAGATGTATTACGATATGCTTGTCTGAAACTGGCCTGAGGGTGGTTTCACAAGGGCGATAAAATTGAGCGAAGCAAGAGCGAGCTAAAACGCAGAATAATACAACCAACGATTTTCCTTGATTTCCTTCACATTTGCGATATTTTCACTCGTGCGATGTTGCAATAAAAAAAAATCGCAGCATGTCCTATCTTCCTGTGTTTTGCGGGGTTTTTTTTATCACCCATGTTTCCTTATGGAGCCTCCTTTTTATTGCATTGCTACGCACAAACTTGCGATTTTGTACGATGTGTTTTTAACATTAGAAAGTCCTATTGACTTCTGCGCTCAAAAAATCACGCAAGGAAATCACAAGCGGCGGCCATGTTTTTGCAACAAAAAGCAGCAGTGACGCTCAAAAATCGCAAGAACAAAGACACAATTTTCACGCTGCGATATCGCGATCGCTAGTTACATTTTAGGTACATTTTATATGGGCCGATGGTCCCCCGAATAATCGCTTAAACGTGTGATTTCGGGTAACTCTTGGCCTGTGTTCACACAGCCCCCGACACGGCACTGAGCAAGAAATCGCCATGTAGTCGCTAGTTGTTCCATTTTGGCGGAACTGAAATGGAACGACTACTGAGCGGCGTCTCGAGATCTCCGGCCGTTCGGTCTCCACTCATCACTACTGTATAGAAGTACAGGAGAGATAGTCGCCAACCTAGAGCTGCGCCATTGTGCCTATGATAACCCTGAGCTGTCGGAGAATGATGGCAGGAAGAGTTGTCCTGGGGACGGAGACAGGGAAGGTGTGTAACTTCAACCGCTGATACTTCGTCACATAAACTAATATTTTCATCTAGCCCGTTCTCTTCTCGCCTCCTTGATATATAGTTACACTGTTAAACGATGAGGCAGTCGGTGACTAACATTTCCCATAGACGTCGGGCAGTTCTCCAGCGCTATGGTGGGTTATAGGCTGAAATAGATCCTTGAGGTTTTCTCTTATTTGTATTTACATTATAGACCACCATAGTGGAGGAGTGTGTGACATATGAGCTGGCACGATCAATAACATCGCGCCCATCTCACTCAGCACGTCTTTCCCCCTAAATTGCTGCCATTTTGATTTTCCACTTATTATAGGGTTTTTTGTTTTTTTATGAAAACTCCAGTCACATTCAGCTTAGTTCTTATATGATTTAGATGAAGAAGAACAGGAAGTCGTCCAAGATAAAATAGGTTTTATAAGTCTCAACCTCTCTAGTCATCGGTCGCACTAGCTCATTTACATGCTGCGCATTTTCAACGTTCGAAAACTCAGGTATACTTTTAGCCACAATCATAGGAAAAACGTGTTGGAAAGAGTGATGCTACACAATTGTACCACTGCTATTAGTTCACATTGACTAGAAGTGCTGGCAGGTTCCCTTTTAAAGGGGTTTTCTGGCTTAGAAAAGCCATTTCAGGTATCCATCAAAGAATGTCTCTCACAGTGGAGGATCTTGGGTGTCTATGCTTATATAGAAAGCCAATAGATTTCTATGAGAACTGTTTAATGCTCCATTTCCCCTGTGGGGGTGCTGTTCAGAGATTGAAAACCTGTTGCCAGGCTCCACCACAGATTACTGCTGTTCCCCGAGGATCCCAACACCAAGATATTCTGCAATCACTTCATTGTTGGGGACCCTTCTAACTAAAAAGGGTTGTTTAAAGGAGTATTACGGGCATTTACTATTGATGATCTACCCTCAAGATAGGTCATCAATAGTTGATCAGTCGGGGTCTGCAGTTCGGGACCATACTGTGATCACTTGATCCTCCGGCTCCCTAGTGTAATGGGACGGGAGGCCCGCATCAGAGGTTAGAGCTGGAAGTACAATACACGGCTTCACTGCCATTAAAATCCGTATCAGAGTGATGCTTTCTATTACACTGCCAGCTCTGACCACAATAAGGAGCAGGAAGTATAATAGAAGCCATTGCTCTCATTGATTTCCAGCACTGACCACCGATGACCACGTTTGGCCACAGTTGGCCGAAGGATCAGCTAATCATCGGGATCCAGAGCGGTGGACCCTTGTCAATCAACTATTGATGACCTATTCTGAGGACAGGTCATCAATAATATAATAAATGTCCGGAATACCCCTTAAATAAGTTACCCTTAGACATATCTGGGCTCAGCTGTGTAGCAGGGGGGCATTTGTGCTCCCCCAGGCACAAGGGTCCAGGTACGGCCACCACCTCTGCACCCACTGATTACTCCATGGGTGTTTCTTTATATGCAGTTCTATACAGCAGCCCTATATCTTGGTGTAGATTCCCCTGGAATACTTTACCCTATAATGACCTACAACAAAGACATCGCAACGACAAGCATATCGTACTATAAGGTAATACTAGGTAGCCTTCCTGACAAAGAGGACATACGGATATTTAATGCTGCGACTCTTAACTTGGGTGACCCTGTCAGACGAAGGGTTAAGTAGTGACGTTTATCCCACGAATGCTGACAAATGGGATTATCCTTCATACAGTGAATTGTTCCCCCTAAGGCACGCTCTGGGGAATAAAGAAAAATGCTGCCTATATTTCTTGTCAGCAGATTTGCAGTACAAGAAGCCGGGTACATGCGTGATGGATGACGCTGATCACAATGCATAATATATGGTAACGCGGATCAGGACAGAGATTGCCCCTGACATGTGGAAGTGTAGCTATAGTGTAAATGCATGTATTTTCCATGCGCAATTTCCTTATAGGGTCTGTTAACTCCGTGAATTCTGCCTCTGAAAACTGATTCAAAATCTGCCGCTTTCTGGTTTTTGGCGCGGATCTGCAAGTGGATTTAACCCTGTCCATGGGCTAAAGGGTGAAATCGACACCAAAATTCACATATAACACATGCAGATTTTGAAGTTCATTTTGACATTGACCTGCACCAAAGTCCGCTGCTAATTTTTATGTGGATGTAGCCTGAAGTTCTTGGACCCCGATGCAAGGACCATTCCAGATATCACTGCTGGCTATGATAGTTCTGCCCTCTTATGTTGCAGATGGGCATTTGGACCACCAGACACCAGGAAACAAGTGACTCCATATTCTTCACCCCCTTATTGATAATCCCCATAGTCTTCTGCACACCGTAGGAGCACTCCACATATACAGCCAGCCACCAATACACTGTCCGGACATGCTGGGAGTTGATAATTCACCCCAGACTAAAGTCCACTGGTCTATATTCAGATATATATCAAGAGATGTATATAAATTGGTATAATGAGCACAACCTTGGCCCATTCCTATTCCTCTAATCATTGCCCATCTCTTAATGCCCTGTGGTTTTTATAGCACAGAGATGGCATTAGTCTGTGTCCCACATGTGGTACACGGTTTAATTTATTTATCTCCCTGTTTATTTAATTTTTTCTTTCTTGGGAGGGAAAAGGAAACCTAAAGAAAATCCACAAAACATGTGAAGAACATGCAGATGCTATGCAGATGGGGACCATAGTTGGATTTGAACCCTGGACACCACTACTCAGAAATAGAATAAACTGAAGAGAGTACATGTTTCTCAGTGGGTTGCATGGTGGCACTGTTACCTTGCAGCATTGGTGTCCTGGCTCAACGTCTTTGTATTCGTTGCAACTGATTACTTGAGTTTCCTCCAATAATCTTAAAACATATCACTGGGTTATTTACCTTCTTTTGAAATCTGAGGAAATAACCTTGTCAGTCTCATTGGGAACAGTGACAAATGTGTATGATTGACCACTTCTGTACAGTTCTGCAGAATATTGGATCAGTGCATGAAAAGATTCCCGCTTTTGTACCAATCCAGAAGGGGGCTAGAAGGACAGAAATCTGAGGCTGAGGTAGTGGAGGAGGAGGAGTCAAAGAGCTTGGCTATCTCTGGTCATCCCACTGAAGTGAATGGAGTGGCGGTAGGCATGTGTCACCACTGCTGCCCGCATTTTGAATCATAGAATGGTAGAGGGTCATCTGGTCCAACCACCTGCTCAGTACAGGATTCACTAAGTCATCCCAGACAGATATTTGTCCAGCCTTTGTTTGAACACTTCCATTGAAGGAGAACTCACCACCTCCCATGGTAACCTGTTCCACTCATCGATCACCTTCATGTCAGAAAATTTTGTCTAATATCTAATTTGTGTCTCCTCCCTTTCAGTTTCAACCCATTGCTTCTACTCTTTCCTTTTGCAAAGAGAATATGGCTGATCCCTCTGCACTGTGACAGCCCTTCAAATATTTGTAGACAGCTATTAGGTCTCCTCTCAGCCTTCTATTTTGCAAACTAATCATTCCCAGATCCTTTAACTGTTCCTCGTAGGACATGATTTACAGACCGCTCCCTATGTTGGTAACTCTTCTCTGAACTTCTGGGTGCCCAGAACTGGACACAGTATTCCAGATGAGGTCTGACTTAGGAAGAGTAGAGGGGAATAATTGCCTCACGTGATCTAGACTCCATGCTTCTCTTAATACGTCCCAGAATTGTGTTTGTGTTCCAGTACTAGTAGTGTGCACAGGTACTCACAGCGTGGGACTCCCTGAGCCTCACCCACGCCAATGTCCCTTCCTGGAGGTAGCCCTGAAGGTGGACAGGTCCAGGCCGCCAACACTGACCCTACGCTGCCTAGTGGCAGGACAGGAAGGAACTGCCGTACCTATGCAGAGGACAACTTACTAGTACTGACAAGCTAGGCAGATGGAATAAACCAACACGACAGGAAAACCACAGGACAAAGGCAGAGCTGGATTGAGACAAGGTAACCTCCAATGGAGCAGGACAAAAGTCAAACACACATGGAATGGAACAAGGTACCAGACACTCAGCAGGTCTGAGCAGCAGGACTGCTCAGGGATCACTGGAGAATAATCGGCAACTCCCAGGCAGCAAGAGCTGGATATAATAGGGAGACGGAAGAAGCTGATTGGCTGACAGACATGTCAATCACAAGCACACCTCTCAGACACTAGCAGGGTAATTAACCTAGACTAGAAAGCACAGGAGCTGTTAACCTTGGCTTGTCTGGACAGAACCTACAGAAACAAGGTGTCTTGGCAATTAATTAACTAAGTGCTGACTGAGACGTGACAGTTTGCCTTTTTTGCTGCTGCATCACATTGTTGACTCATGTTCAGTCTATGGTCTTTTAGTATAACCAAGTCTTTTTCACATGTGCTGCTGCTTAGCCCAATTCCTCCCATTCTATATGTGCTTTTTTTCTTGCCCAGATGTAGGACTTTGCATTTCTCCTTGTTAAATACCATTCTGTTAGTCGCTGCCCACTGTTCAAGCTTTTCTAGATCTTTTTGAATACTCCATCTCTCTTCCCTAGTATTAGCTATCCCTCCTAGCTTTGTGTCATCACCAAATTTGATCAGTTTCACATCAATTCCGTCCTCCAGATCATTTATAAAAATGTTGAAAAACACTGGGCCTAGGACAGAGCCTTGTGGTACCCAAATTGATACATTCTTCCACTTGGATATGCAGCCATTTATTACCACACTTTGAGTACGATCACTCAGCCAGTTGTAAATCCACCTAACTGTTGCCTTTTCAGTCCCATATTTGGTAATTTTTGCAATAAGTATGGTATGAGATACTTTGTCAAATGGTTTACTAAAGTCAAGATATACTATATCCACCACATTTCCCTCATCAACCCAGTCAGTGATTCTGTCATAGAAGGAAATTAGATTTGTCTGGCATGACTTGTTTGTTACAAACCCATGCTGGCTCTAGTTAATTATCCCATTTTTATCCAAGTACTTGCATACATTCTATTTAATCATTTGTTCAAACATCTTTCCCGGTATAGAAGTCAGGCTCACAGGCCTGTAGTTTCCTGGATCCACCTTCTTCCCTTTTTTGAAGTTAGGGACAACATTTGCCCTTTTCTAATCTTTTGGGACTTCTCCTGTTCCCTAGGAATTTTCAAAGATTATGGCGAGTAGTTCAGCAATTACCTCCACCTCTTCCTTTAGTATTGCAGGATGTAATTCATCTGGTCCTTGAGACTTGAATTCAAATTAGCTATGTGGTCCCTCACCATCTTTCTGCTTAAAGATAGCCTGCATTCTTTTATTCCCCCAATAGCACGGGGAAGATCAGTTGATGTTCCATGTACTTTTTGAAAGAAAACAGATACAAAATAGGAATTTTAAAGATCGGCCTTCTCAACATCATCCAATAGTATCTTTGACTTTTCTTTTGCTTTTGACATACCCCCGAAATCCTTTTTTATTGCTTTTGGCCTCTGTTGCAAGTCTCAATTCATTATTAGCTTTAGCTTTTCTGACACTTGCCCTACAGTTTCTGCAGACCGTATTACATCCTTCTTTAGATATTCCCCCCTCTTTTCATTTGATAAACATATTTTTCTTCCTTTTTAACATGTGTGCAATTCTGTGTTCATCCATCCTGTTCTCTTTAAATGCTTCCCGTTATTCTTTCTTTTAGGGATTGTTAACGATTGTGCTTTGAGAATCTCATTTCACAATATTTCCAACCTCCTTGGATATTTTTGTCCACTATTCTAATCATGTGTATCATTCCACTAAGTTTCTGTGATGCCTATGACATAATATTTCTCTTCCTGTGTTAGGAGCTCCACTTCTCCTGGTTTGTTTCCCATGGTCTGTGCGTTTGTGTAAAAACATTTTAGTTTCCTACTTTCCTTCAGAATTTTTTGTCGTTCTTTCTTTCCACTTCAAATGGCAAGGTTCTCAAATCTATTAATTAGCTATATAAGCCAGTTGTTCACCGATAGAATCCTGTTCCATCTTCTTATTCCATGGCCATCCACTGGGGAATAGATGAGAAGACCACCTGTGCTCCTAGTTCCTTCACCCAAGATGTACATTTTGGTACATCTTGGGGCCCTGTTCACGAGATTAGTGGGGGTCCCTGCAGTGAAACCCCCACTGATCTACAAGTTATCAACTATTCTGTGGATAGGGGATAACTTGTAATCATGGCACAACTGATTTTTGGAAAACCATTGATGAAAACCAATGACCACCCTGGTAGTTATCAGTGAAATGAGAAACACAGGGTACATTGTAGCAGAATATCCATGTTTTGCTATTAGATTCGGCTGTAAGACTTGAGGAGCCTAGTGTAAGTAATAAGAAAGGTAATTCGTATTTGACTTTTAAGAATGTCAGCACCAGCGAAAAACAAAACGCCAATTACTGTTTTACCGCAATGAAGTAATAAGAGGATGATAAAGGGCAGGTATTGCTCCTCCAGCCATGGATTTATGAATTGAGTCTTTGAGCAACTTCTAATTGTCCTTAAAGAGGTTTTCCCACAATACACATTGTTTCACCGTCAATCTATCCTTCCTGGTTGCTGCTGTCCAGGACATGTGACTGCTGCAGCCAATCATTGACCATGGCAGTGGGCTCAATTCAATTTTCTAGATTCCTGCTTTCTGTCAGTGTATGAAATCATTCTTCTTTTTTAGGCTAGGGCTCCAAGGTCACACAGCCTTGTCCACTATCCATAGTAAAATTGTGGGATTACATAGTAAACCTCAGTGCTTCCCTATGGAAAAAAAAAGTCAAAAGCAACCTTACGCCTGTGGCTCCAGTGCATGCTGAAAGTTACAGTATCAAAACTTGCCAAGGCATATGTTGCAGAACAATGCATTACACAAAAATAACCAGGGACTGGATATAAGTAGTAGGATCTCAATTTAGAGTATTGCAAAAATAAATCATAGAAGATTGGCAGCAGAAAAAGACCACATGGTCCATCTAGTCCACCCTTATATTATTCCCTTTTTATAGTGGGATAGATATATGTTTATACCAGGCATGTTTAAAGAGGTTGTATGGGACTTTGGGGACTTTTCTTCTATTGATGATGACCTTTCCTCAGGCTAGGTCATCAATAGATCATTGGTGGGTCCACTATAAAGGATCCCCACCAATCATCTAAATCTTAGCACCACTGTCAGTATGGATAGCTCAAGTAGCAGAACGCACCGTCCGTACTGCAACAGCTTGGTTTGGTAGTGCAGGCGCAGCTCCCATTGAATTCATCAATAGAAAAAATCCCTAAAGTTCCAGACAACCACTTAAAGTTCACTTACAGGGCTTGTCGCACCAAAATAACTTATCCCCTATCTACAAGATGGGGGATAGCATACTAATCAGTGAGGGTCTGACCACTAGGACCCCTGCTGATCCCAAGAACAGCCGTCAAGAGTGCCTGTGAATGAATGGAGCTGTGGTAGCAAATGTGTGCTGCCGCTCCATTGATTTAAGTGGAACTGCTTAGGATAACTGAGTGCTTGGTCTTGGTTATCTCCAGCTGTCCTGCTAAAATGAATGAAGCAGCAACACACATGTGTAACTGCCACTCCTTTCATTCATGGACATTGCAGATGGCCATTTTCTGGATCGGTGAGAGTCCCAGTAGTCAGTCCCACACAAATCAGTCCATTTTCCCCTATTCTGTGGATAGGGAATAAAACTTATTTTGGTGTGGCAAGCCCTTTAAGAAACTTAGTTTTTTTTTATTACACTGTAAAAGTTTACAATCTTCATTATCATATGCAGTGTGAGATATAGGAAGTTGCTGTTATCCACATACGATCCCCTTCCATGCACTGATGGGTATGTATAGAGTTTACTATACTGAGACCTGTCGGAGCATAATGCAGCTGTCCGTCAATATCTCATCTTACTCTCCCTGCCAGAGAGGGGCTGCAGAGAAGGATGATTTGCCATTCACAGTAGCGCAGCACTGATTCTTATACAACAGAGCACCTGATCATGTATGTTGCAGTGGAGCACCTGATCATGTATGTGTGCAGTGGAGCCACTGATCATGTATGTGTGCAGTGGAGCAACTGATCATGTATGTGTGCAGTGGAGCAACTGATCATGTATGTGTGCAGTGGAGCAACTGATCATGTATGTGTGCAGTGGAGCAACTGATCATATATGTGTGCAGTGGAGCAACTGATCATATATGTGTGCAGTGGAGCAACTGATCATGTATGTGTGCAGTGGAGCAACTGATCATGTATGTGTGCAGTGGAGCAACTGATCATGTATGTGTGCAGTGGAGCAACTGATCATGTATGTGTGCAGTGGAGCAGCTGATCATAAGTGTGTGCAGTGGAGCAACTGATCATATATGTGTGTGTGCAGTGGAGCAACTGATCATATATGTATGTGTGCAGTGGAGCAACTGATCATATATGTATGTGTGCAATGGAGCAACTGATCATATATGTATGTGTGCAATGGAGCAACTGATTATATATGTATGTGTGCAATGGAGCAACTGATCATATATGTATGTGTGCAATGTATCAACTGATCATGTATGTATGCAATGTATCAACTGATCATGTAGGTGTATAACGGAGCACCTGATCTATATGTTACACTTCCTAGCTGTATCTATTATTCATGCTGTGTGACATGATCACGAATAGGCATGAGCTATAACTTTCACCACCACTAATGATAGGCTAGTGCTCCGCAGATAGGCGTAGATAATTAGACTAACTTTGTGGACTCCGGCATCCTCCCTCGGCCCCATCTTACTAACGTAAGAGGAGTCTCATCTCCCCATCAGTCTTTTCAGACTTCTTGGGTACCAGCAACAATGTCTTGTTGTTATGTAAAGAAGCCCGTATCTAGAAAAATGCAAAGAGATTCTTCAGTGTTGGAATCTTAGTCACATGGGGCCGTCCACCCCCCCTCCCCCAGCTAATCTAGTTTCTATAGAAACAAGATTGGGAAAAAAAAGACAGACGGAGAGGGGCAGAAAAGAGTGAGAACGAGAGAAAGAGGGATAGAGAGATAGAGAGGTGAGCAGCCATAGGTATGAGGGGAGCCTGAGGGACGTCAATGGGCAGTCAGGGATATGCTGATGGACAGGACCACAGGTGACGCATCAAGTTCCTCTACATGACTGATGAGCAGGGATGCTGTTAGCGGATCTCACATTCTTCTGGAGGTGGACAGAGAGTCAAGGTAGAGTAATTGCAGGTAAGTGCTAATGCAAGTCAGCGGGATTGGAGAATACTACGGGCTTCTATCATTTGCATGGTACGATAGATAGATGGCTTTGGTTACAGAAGAGATATTAATTGCTTCTATCGAACCCAGTGCAAAGTTCTTAAAAGACAGACTGGCAGAAAGAGATACAGTAGAGGTTAAAAAAATCAAGACATCGCTTCATAGATTGACCCCCAACAGGTGGTAGGCAGATCCTGCTCGGAACAGGAACACAGGACACCCGGGTCAAGAGACTCCTATCCCCTTCTCCATCTGTTGTTCTCATTTGCTACAAACACCCGCCTGTCATTTTCATGTGTTTTTTTTTTCCATTATTTGATTCGGGTCCAGAAGACGTCCACAGGATGGAGTTACAGCCCGGCTTATGTTATCCTGCAATAACTCTTCTCTGCTGCGGGGAAGGTAACTCTCATTACCTTTCTTGGCCCTTGTGCATATCTCTCTATTAATAAGAACATCTGACATGGACATGGTGCTTTATGTAACGGTAGTGGAGTGAGGTTTGCATGGTGAGCATTGGTGTTATTGTCCTATACTGTATGCTACGCCAAGTTCTGGCTACAGAATGGAGAAGGGGAGTGAGTGAAGGGCTCATGGACTACATTGGTTTCCTTCTTCACAAGTTGATTGACTTACCGTACTTTCTAACAGTTTGAGTTAAATCACTTTTACATCATTTTTTTCCTTCATTTCTACATTGATACAGTCTAGCTGGCAGGTGTATATATATATGTAAAATGTGTAATGTGTGCACCAGCCATAGGAATAATTTGTGGCATTAATTATATGCCTCATCCACTGAGTTGCCCAGGGTCTTGTGACCACCAGTTATCAATTTTACTATTATGATCAATGGAGTAGTGCCCATACTTGCACTGTTTCTCTCCTTCAACTACTACAGGAGCTACAGATAATGCTCCCAACCTCTCTATTAAAAGCAACACAACAAGCAGTCAATGGTGGTTCTTCCAGTATGGGAAGAACCCCCCCCATACCTATCAGGCATTTTTGGCATATCTAGCTCTCCTATAAGTGTCCGGTATGGTAATACCACTTAAGGGTGCATTCACTTGTCGCTGAGTTGCTGCAGATTTTGGTATGGATCTGCAGCAGATTTCACCCTTTCAATTTGCAGCAAATCAGCAACATGTGAACACACTCTTAAGCCAATTGTGCTATTGAAGTTTCACACTTGCAGTTTGCTGTGCAAGAATTTACAATACAGTGTATATATATATATATATATATATATATATATACTACTTGCAGTTACTTGCCTGTGCTAGTAGAAGGGCTGTCGGAGAGGAGCATACTGCATATCATGTCATTGATTGGGTTAATGGGGACAGGCAGGGTCTGTTGCAGCACATCCGTCTCTGGTGTTACATCAGCGAGGATCTTGGCCAGACTTTGTTTTCTGCATTTAATATATATTTTATTCCGAAATGTAATCCTAAAACCTAATACTGGTTATTGATAGCTCCCGATGAAGTGGCTGCTTGCTGCCCCGTGTACACCTGTTCTATAGCTGACGACAGGTGCAATAATTGCGTCTGCTCGCCTGCGCTATTCTTAAACCTCATTAACATATTCTTACTGCCATTCCGTTCAGCATATCGAAATAGGGGAGCAGTATGATAGATGGTCTTACAGCTAAGGCCTGTGCCACTAAACGGAGTACCAGACCCTGCAACCTGTGGAGTTAGAAGGGAAAGAGGAGCTGAAAGGTTCATTCTCCATTACTGAACAACCTGTAATCCTCCGACTGTTGGTTGTGATGTTACAGGTAACCACATGCTCCTCCGGCAAGCACTCAGCTATTTCCGTCAGCCCCATTGAAATAAATGGAGCGCCAATCACACACGCTCCAATCATTCTGACATCACTGTAGGGAAGAAAGCAACCTTCAGAGTTACAGGCAAAAGGGGAAAACGGACCCCATTCTTGAGATTGGTGAGGATCACAGCAGTGAGACCCCCAACCAATCAGTAAGGTATCTGCTATCCTGTAATTAGAGGATAACCTGTGATTTTGGCACAACCCCTTCAATTACATCATGTAACCATTAACAAATGTTGCCTTTACAAATAGCCGAAAGAGCCCCCATTTTCATTTGGCTTCATTCTGTAGGTGTTTGAAAATAAAGTTTATTGAATGAGCATGATCGTGAGTTGTATCACAACCTGCTTACAGGATTAATCAGGACTTAAAGGGGTGGTCTCGCGAAACCAAGTGGGGGTATACACTTCCGTATGGCCATATTAATGCACTTTGTAATATACATCGTGCATTAAATATGAGCCATACAGAAGTTATTCACTTACCTGCTCCGTTGCTAGCGTCCTCGTCTCCATGGTTCCGTCTAAATTCGCTGGCAGCTTGCTTTTTTAGACGCGCATGCGCAGTCCGGTCTTCTCCTTTCAGCACGAGCCGCTTCAGTGTGCTCCCCGCTACAGCTCTTCTGCGCATGCGCAGATGAGCTGTCACTGCTCGGGAGCGCGCTGGAGCGGCCATTCTGTACCTTCCTCTGTTAGAGGAAGGTGCAGAAACTGGAGCTGCCGTCCGGAGAAGCCGCCCAGCTGTCCTGCCGTCCAGCTGTCCTGCCGTCCAGGTAAGTGATGAGCCGGGGGGGGGCTGCCGCTGCGCCGGGGGGGGGGCTGTCGTCGCTGTCGCCGCTGTCGCTGTGATGCGCCGGGGGGGGGCTGCCGCTGCGATGGGGGGTCTGTCGCTAGGCCGGGGGGGGCTGTCGCTGCGATGGGGGGTCTGTCGCTAGGCCGGGGGGGGCTGTCGCTGCGATGGGGGGGCTGTCGCTAGGCCGGGGGGGGCTGTCGCTAGGCCGGGGGGGCTGTCGCTGCGATGGGGGGGCTGTCGCTAGGCCGGGGGGAACTAGCGCTGGGCCAGGGGGGTAAGTGATGGGTCGGGGGTGATGTTCACTGACAGGTGAAGGCCCCGGAGCCCAGCGCTGGGCTCCGGGGCCTTCACCTGGGCTGAGGGTCTAGCGCTGGGGAGCCGGGGGCTAGCGCCGGTTACCTGCTGCCTGGCGGTGGGTGACTGGCCGGCGGCTGCGGGGCGTCTGGTCGGCGGCGGCTGCGGGGCGTCCGGTTGCCATGGAGACACAGCTGGCAGCGTCTCAGGAGCGCGCACGTCGGGCTGCAGCGAGCGACGGGGAAAGAGCCGGCGGCCATCTTGGGGAAACTTTTATAAGTTGCTGGAACGGTAAGTACAAACCAGCTAGGAAAGTCATTTACAGGGGGGCTTAGTAATGTATGTTTAATTAGGGGGATTGGGCAAAAAAAAAAAATCACTGCTTCCTCGAGACATCTCCTTTAAGTAATAGTAATAGTCAGCTGGAGCCTCACAAATAGGCCAGATATACATTATTATTACTGTGACCCCCACAATACAAGTGATCCACCATTAGATCACCATAGCATTCAATGCTACACATGATACAAATACTGAAGCTAACATGGGGCCACATTACCGCTGCCTGAAAGGTGGCCCAAAGGACCACGGCGCAGGAACTGGGGCTGCTGTGACTTCACGAGATCTGCCCCTTGTGACTTAAGTTAGGCCCGATTCACACTATGCAGTTTTAGTACAGTTTTATTTTATTTTCGTAGTCACATGCAGAAGTGAAGAAGAATGGCTTTAAGTGTTATACTTCTGTTCACTTCTCAGTTTGGATTTTATAAAATCAGGCATCTTTTTTGGATAATGACACCCTCTTAGTGTAAATTATAAGAATATTAGAAGCCACGGCGATGATACATAACCATATAAAAACAAAAGGGAACAGGCTGATTACAGGGAACTTCAAGGTGCATGATCTTAAAGCAAACCTGTCCCATTGTACATGGAGACTGATCAGCAGGCAGTACCTGAGTAGATTGATATATAGTTGTATTGGATAAGATTCAGTATAACTTGACCTTTATTTATATAAGACTCTTCTAATATTGACAGTCATTCCTGTATGAGTGTGTACACAGACATAGCTGTCAATCACTGATAGGACCGCCCGCTGACCGCCTAGCTTCAATATTAGCGGAGAGTTAGATCACTAAATGACCACTTAGGCTGCATGCACACGACCGGGTCGGATTCCGCGTGCGGGATCTTGCAGCGGAATCCGGACCCGGTGCCTGGCTTGTGACCCCTGTGTACCTGTCCGGATCGTTTTCTTCTGTACTGTGGATGTGTCGGCCGGCACACATATGCAGTACAGATGAGACCGCACCGTCACTAGGCGATGACGCTGATTCTGCAGCCTTTCCACAATGATGATTGCGGAAGGGCAGAGGGACAGACGGCTTCTATTGACTTCAATGGAAGCCGTCCGCACAGAATCTGGCTCAAAATAGAGCATGCTGCGATTTTTTCTCTGGATTGTGGGGGTTCCAGCAGTCGGACCACCCCTCATCATAAAGTTATTTCCTGTCCTGTCGATCGGCGATAACTTGGCACAACCCCTTTAATAATTTATATTAAGAGGTACATTATTCCTCATAAACACACCTCACCTGTTCATTCTGAAGAGGAAGCTTGAGCTTCATGACAAGAATTGTCTTTCTCTACAAGAGAGAAGTGTGTAGTACAACGCAGACCTGCATACAGTGCTGTCCGTAATACCGCTCCATACATTGTCAGTCACAGTGCTCCCAATAATGGTACCAGCCACAACTTTCTCCATATAGTGCTACAAAATCTGGAAGCCATGGTGCCCCCATACAATATCTGCCAGAATCTTTCTAAAAACACAAAGCAAGAGGATACTTACCTCCCACTTGTTAGTTCACCGCCGTCATATACCGTAGTTATCTATGAGCAGCCAGTAAGCTGCAGATCACATGGAATTTCTCTTCCTGTATCCAGTTTGATGGTTGCAGCTCAGGATTAGTCACTCTGGTTGATAGATCGGGGTCCTGATTGGAGGACTCCCTCTCTTAACCCCTTGAGTGGCGGGTTTCCTACCACCCTGTCGTGCCCACCAGGGCAGGTTTTTTAAAATGGTCTAATCATTGAATTTTAACTAATTTTGCAGTTGCGTCTCAAGAGCCATAACTTTTTCATTTTTCCATTGACATGGCCATATAAGGGCTTGTTTTTTGCGGGACAAGTTGTGATTTTTTAAACAGGGGGGAGGAAAAAAAGAAATGGGGAAAAAAAGAAAAAAAGGGACCGTGTCATTAAGGGGTTAAATAATGTATTAACTTCCTTCTCTGGGTCATAACGACGCACACGGATACCACATGTGTGATTGTATTTTTGATTTTTTACAAAGTAAAGGGAGAGAAGTGTTATTATTTTTTTTATAATTTTTTTACTTTTGTTTTTTTTTTTACTTTTTTTTTTTTTTGTCCCTTTAGGGGACTTCCACAGGGACCCATCAGGACCCCCTGATCACATTCTGGGGACCGATGGTGACAGCCCTTTACATGCTGTAGTGACAGCCCTTTACATGCTGCAGTCACATAGACTGCAGCATGTAAAGGGTTAACACAGCAGAGATCGGAGGTTTTCTCTGATCTCTGCTGTAAGAGCTGGTACCTAGCTATCCTCTGACAGCCAAGCACCAGCTCTCCCTGCCACAGAGACCATCGGCTTGCTTCTGACAAGCCAATGGTCTCTATGGCAACCTGTAAACAAAGCAGGAGACTTAGAAGCAGGAGATTGCCGGCAGATCTTCTGCTGGTTTTTCAAAGCCCTTGCTTTGTTCTCTGTGGGACAGTGCAGGCAGAGCACAATGCCACAGCTTGTGGCATTGTGCTCTGCAGCTCCCATAGTGATACATAGCCCGGAAATCTTCTGGGCTATATCACTATCGTCAGTGGAGCTCGACCCGGAAAATTTCCAGGCGTGCCACTCAAGGGGTTAAAGGGGACCAGTATCACTCCTGATATGTCAGTTTTTGTTTACTATAACAATTCTGAAGCATCATTTAAAGTAACACCCAGTTGTCAATGTATTCATATATTTCCAGGAAGAATAACAGAGGACTGATGCAATACAGGGTTCTTAAAAAAAACGCTCCAACAGTATTATATTTTGATGAATGCAAATATTGATTAAAATAGACTGGTCAGGGCTGATGACGTATGTGAAGTGGTTCTAAACCAGACACCCCTTTTAGCCGTAGTTAGAATTCATGAGACTATAACTTACAACATATCAGTGGTGACATTGCTGAAGTTTGGACAAGGCGCCAATCTCCCACAACCATAGATGTATTCATACGGAGGCAGACTATCAGCTTCTGAAATCTAATGCTGCATTCTCATGAACATTGCTTCAGCGCGGATATTTCTGCCCTCAGTGTATAAGTGGAAAATATGTTAATACTTCCAGAATCAGCTTTTCCAAACAGATTTCATATAATTATGGATTTTAGCCTTTCAGCACAATGCTGTAAAGCGAGACTGAAATCCTGGAGATCCTTACATTACATTAACCCATTTGTCACTCTTTTCTCCATTATACATAGAGGAAAGTTATCCCCATACCAAGGACCACAATGGGCCACTTTATAGCTTAAAGGGGTATTGTGAAACCTTTAGGGTGCATTTACACTGCAAAGATGATTGCTCAAAAGATGGTTTTTGAGCGATCATTTTGCATAAACTACTACGTGGCACTAATGCCTATTTGTACTAAGTTGCAGCGTATGAGCCGCCGGGAGCTGTATTCAGAGAACAGACCTCCCGCTGTTTCCTGATTACTTTTGCTTTGATCTGCTGGAGGTGCTAAAGCTGAGAACAGCTGATACAATGTTATCAGCTGTAATCAGCTCTCCGCAGGCAGAACACAGCGTGCGGTCCTGCTTATCAGCTGTTTTGCCAAAGGATGGTTTTCAAGCAGAACTGAAAACCATCGTTCGGCAGAAAACTGAAAGATGGGCACATTTACACTCAACGATTATCGTTCAAAAGATGGCTTTTGAGCGATAATCACTGTGTCTCAATGGGCCTTTACTTTTGATGACCTATCTTTTGGATAGATCATAAATAGTTGATTGGCGGTGGTCCATCACTCAGGAGCCTGCTGTACTGGATGTAATCATTGATTTTCATGGCCGGGGGCTTAACAACCAGCTTCACTCCCATTGAAATAAATGTGAGCGCTGCCTCCTATTACACTTCCGACTCCTCATTGCGGTCAGAATCACTCACAGAGTTAAATTAGACTGAAGCTGGCTATTACACTTTCGGGGCTGACTACTGCCCACTGATCAGCGGGCATTCCAAACGGTGGACCCCTGCCAATCAGTTATTGATGACCTATCCTGAGGTTAGGTCATCAATAGTAAAAGTTGCAGAATACTCCGTTAAAGGACTTGTCCAAGTGTGACTTTTTTTCTTAAATTGCTGCAAGTCCGTTAAAATAGTAAAGGAAGCTCTATTCCTCTGTTAATTCCCCCGGCAATCCAATACCGCTGCTCCCACGATCTTCCTGTTCTTTCCTTTAGAGCGGCTGACAACTGCAGCCAGTAGATGATGTTGTGATTACGTTCCATTTTCCTGGCATCACTGCTCAGATGCTGGGAGCCATGATGCCTGCAGCAGTCAGTTGGTAGCCGTTCATAAACAAAGACCGGGGGTACCATTGGAGCTGCTGGGGAATTAACAAGCTAGTAGTATTTTTTATTGTTTTAGCATATTTCCAGACATTTTTTAAATGTATTTAACCCTTGTACAATTCTTTTAATGTTAAACAAGACAGATGAGCCTGTTGCTATTTGCCTTCTTCATCACTTTTGACTAGAAATTTGCAGCCACGCGACCATCGCATGAAATGCAAACCTGATGACTGCATTCACTTGCATTCAGATGCAATGTAGCAGGGTTATAGTACAACTGTTGACCACACGACATGTGTTGCACCAAAAGCCATCATGTAGACCTAGTGTATATGTGGAGAAAGTATTATGTTTAGTATTATGCCATCTGAATTGGTAGTGTTTGGCAGATAGGGTATGTCTGCAATAATGTCAATTGCCGTGTGAGCCACTGGTTGGAGACTACTGGCCTAGGATCAGAGCTCTCTCTATACATAGCCTAAATGATATGGGCAGGGACAGAGGAAAATGCTCCAGCATCCACTAAAACCATGGCCTTTATTGTTGCAAAGAAAATCCCTACACGTTTCAGGCTGACTTACAGCCCTTAGTCTAAGACGTCAGCTCGAAACGTGTAGGCATTTCTTTGCAACAATAAAGACCATGGTTTTAGTGGATGCTGGGTCATTTTCCTCTGTTCCTGTCTGTATCCTATAAGATCTGTGTATTCTTACACTGCAGGTCAGCTGCTTTATTGTTTTGATAGATGATATAGGCAACAAAAGGATAGTGGGAGAGGACGGAGCGGTACCGCCCCATGACCTTTCTCTAGGGTCTCAATTGGCTGCCTTTCGTCCTTGTCCGCCAGACATTTTGGTATCCCTGTGATAAGAATTTGATCTCAGGTATGGCCCCTTTAGGCAAGATTGGATTAAAGGTGAGATGAATAGAACTAAACCAGCACCTAACATCTGACTACTCAGGCCCTGGGTATGGTATGCTTGACAGCGGCTCCATAACCCATTGCTGTCTCTGTTCTGTATCTTATCTGTATTAGGTCATGTATATCTGCCCACAGCTCACATCATTGTAGATCTCCATCTGTAATGATCCAAGCTGGAACAGAAGCTGCTTGAAGTTTGCATGTAGCAAAATATCCTAATAATAAAAGCATTTTAGATTTATCTGCACCCATCATTTACTCCCGGTAGTGCCCCAGTTTTGCAGCCGGCAACTCCCTCTGGCTAATGAGGGAAAATGCTGTGTGAGTCGCTGCGCTCTCCATAGTGCCTCCTCTATATAAAGCAGCCTTCTGCCAGAGCTGAGCGATACATAACAGCCCCAGTAAGGTTGAATGTGCTGCATAGCTCCCTATTCATTGCTTATTTTGACAACCAGCTGACATCACAAATCTTAGATAATCATTTGGGCTGACAACTTGAAATGAGATCTGAAATCCGTGCTGAACTTTACTGATAAAGAACACTTATGAGCGCATTCACAGATCCCAGACGGGGCCGAAAAATGTACTGTGTCACATAATCATAAGGCACTCCATGTTTCTCCACAGCAAGGGGTTCTGGGGCAAAACCATTAGATTCTTTATTTCCAGGCCTATTCCCGCTTCTTACTCTATTATTCATTGATCCTATGTCAATACAATCAGGTAGATGTAGTGCAAATGGACAGAGAACAGTAACAAATGCACATATAACAATAATGTCAAAGGAAATGTGCAGTAGACTGCTCACAGAATATATGACTCAAGCCTAGAGCATTTACCATGTATTTGTATACAGGTTTCCATTTACTAACAGCAAGCAGAGATCTTAAAATGCTAGGGAATTGAAACACAAAGAAGAAAAACCCCTTTGCACTTGCCTTGCTTAGGGCATTTCAATGTAATAAAAGTGGGATCACACTTGGGACTTCTCTGTCAGAGTCTAGCAGTGACCCCAATCCCCCAGGGGACCACCACATCTTTACTTCATATTCCTACTTTGTTTTTTTGTCAAAATTGTGGGGACAAGATGATATCTAACCCAGAGGATATCTATCTATCTATCTATCTATCTATCTATCTATCTATCTATCTATCTCATATCTATCTATATTCTATCTATCTCATATCTATCTATATTCTATCTATCTCATATCTATCTATCTATCATCTATCTATCTCATATCTATCTATCTCATATCTATCACCTATCCATCTATCTATCTATCTATCTATCTATCTATCTATCTCCTATCTATCTATCATCTATCTATCTGTCTATTTATATCTATATCTATCTATCTAGCTAGCTCATATCTATCTATCTATCTATCTATCTATCTATCTATCTATCTATCTATCTATCTATCTATCTCCTATCTATCTATCTATCATCTATCTATCTGTCTATTTATATCTATATCTATCTATCTAGCTAGCTCATATCTATCTATCTATCTATCTATCTATCTATCTATCTCATATCTATCTATATTCTATCTATCTCATATCTATCTATATTCTATCTATCTCATATCTATCTATCTCATATCTATCACCTATCCATCTATCTATCTATCTCCTATCTATCTATCATCTATCTGTCTATTTATATCTATATCTATCTATCTAGCTAGCTCATATCTATCTATCTATCTATCTATCTATCGCATATCTATCTATCTCATATCTATCTATCCCATATCTATCTATCTATCTATCTATCTATCTATCTATCTATCTATCTATCTATCTATCTATCTATCTATCTATCTATCTATCCCATATCTATCTATCTATCTATCTATCTATCTATCTATCTATCTATCTCATATCTATCTATCTCATATCTATCTATCTATCTCATATCTATCTATCTATCTATCTATCTATCTCATATCTATCTATCTATCTATCTATCTATCCCATATCTATCTATCTATCTATCTATCTATCTATCTATCTATCTATCTATCTATCTATCTCATATCTATCAATCATCTATCTATCTATCTATCTATCATCTGTCCATCTCATATCTATCAATCATCTATCTATCATTACCCTACCTTTTAGTACACATCATTAAGGCACCGACTATTTAGCGCTACTTCTTCTATGAGTCTTATAGCCTGAAAATGCAGTAATCATTCTCCTATGTAACATTGCAGCTGATTATTACTGGGCCTATTAAAAAGGTTGATATCGACACATTTGACTGAGCCATAAAGGTTGTAATTATGAGTTAAGTATCTGCAGACTGACAGGCAGATCAAACCAGAGCGCGAGGTTCAAGTCAATGTTCAGGAACGTCAGTAAATGAAGTGAATTAAGCACAGGGCTTCAGTGAACATCAACCATTCATGCCGCTTCTAGACATAATGGGGCTTCCCTGTGAGAGTCGCTGCTCATCATATCGCAGTCCCTTTATAAATGAATTGGGGTTATTGCATTCCTCCATTTGCTTCTGTAGCGCTCGCAGCTGTATCTATATGCGGACATTCTCTGCACTTCCGCGGCAGATAAACACAAGCACTAAGTTCATGCCCAAAGGATGCTACCATCTTTTTTGAGATAACATAATGTGATTTCTCCAGGGTTACTTCAGGCTACAATTGTTTTCAATCAAGGCTTTGATCATCCTGAAAGCCTGGACCTAACCTGGGGGCAGGTTGACGTTGCAGCCCATACGAGCGCTGCTTGTTTGTGTGTGTTGGTAGGGGTTGTCCATATATCTGTCAGTGGTATTTGTTACATATGCCTGCACAGACACGGCATATCTGCCATGATTCATCTCTGCTGCAGTACAGTCTGTGCAGCCTCTATAAATAGCCTCTGATACAATGCGGTATAGTACCATTCTCCCACATTCCTATTATTTAAGGCTAGCCATCATGGCTTAATAGGAGAAACTATGTGTCATTTTTTTTTTTTTTTTTTTTGAGAAGACCCATAGATGCTCTGTCCTTGGTCCTGAGAGCAGTGAAGAATGGAACTTGTACAGGAGGCTCCAGTAACACCTGCTCTTCTTTATCCCACTTGCAGGTCCATTGGAGGACTCTCAAAGTTAACCCACAGGTTGTCCCTGAAGGAGAGATCGGAGAAGAAGAACGATGCTGAGCCTGCACCATTGGAGCAGCCCGCATTCAGACCAAGGTCACTGAGCATTGAATGGTGAGAATAGTTGGATGGAGGCAGACTCTGATAAGGATTAGTCTACTGAGGAGACCCGATAGAGGAAGAGTGGACTGCTCTTGTCTGGTACCATATAGGATGTTCTTAGTAGACTTTACATTGTTTAGTTGGGGTTTAAGTGTTTGATTGAAGTGAAGTATTGTAGGCTTATAGATGTAGTCAAGTTTAACTAGAGTGTGATAACTTTCTGGGACAAGTTATCTTATTTTTAAGCCATTGAAAAGCTATTGTTCTCTTATCTTGACAAATCTAATGCTTTTGAAAGGGGAAACAAACTATGGCACAAAACTTTTTCTTAGCGCGTTAAGTCTTATCTATGGTTATATCTGTAGGTTTTGCATGAAATGAAGAATTGGAGACCTAAATATGATTAAAGGGGTTTTCCAGGGATATACAATTGATGACCTATCCTCTGGATCAGCTAGAGTCCACTGCTCGGGACCTCGACCGATCAGCTGGTCACACGCCCGCTGTTAGCATGACGACGCACAGGCGTATGGAGCAGAAGCAAATAGCTCAGTTGCATCTGTAATTGATTTAAATAGGAACTGTGCCTGCAGTTACCTACATTGGCCACTACACAGGGACTGGAGCAGTGTGCTTCCGTTCTCTATCCCTTTATGTTGTGGCACTGACAGCTATGTGCCTGATCAGCTGATTGGCCATGGTACTGAGCAGTGGACCCCAGCCAATCAATCAATCTACTATTGATAACCTATCTTGAGCATAGGTCATCAATAACATTTGCCTGGAAAACCCCTTTAGGATCTCAGTGACAATTTTGTGGTGTCCGTATTCTAACCAGGGTGATGGGATGAAGGGTGGTCCTTCTATCAAACAAGACATTAGTTAGATGAAGCAGTGATGAAGTGGAGGAAATGAAGGTTGTCTTCTATGCTTGTTCATTTCAGAGGTCTCCAAACTATAAGTCTCCAGTTATTGCAAAACAACAGCTTGGAGACCATGGGTACGATACATTATAGCAGAAGAAACTAGGATCCTAGTTCATTATGAGTGTAGGTGAATAGGTAAGGAATTGGTAGAGTGTTGGGACTCCGTTATATCTCGCAATTGGGCCCCACTCCTCCATGACCAACTTCAGAAGCATGCGTATTCAGGACATGAAAAGCAGGTTTGTCCCCAGTTTCCCAGAACTTTGTATTCAAATTTTCATTGCACCTCATCTCTGTATGGAGATTGGCCCCTTTAGCTACTGAGCCCCATAGCAGCTTCGGAGCCTTGGTGCTTATATCCTTGTGATAGAGGTGCTTTTGCCTTTTTGCCGTTGGGGTGAATTAATATGGCGGCCCCTTCGAGTGTCTAAGGGTATGTTCTAGAGATGAGCGAACGTACTCGGATAGGCACTACTCGTCCGAGTAATGTGCCTTATCCGAGTACCGCTGTACTCGTGCTCAAAGATTCGGGGCGCTCCGCTGCTGACAGGTGAGTCGGAGCGGGGAGCGGGGCAGAGCGGCCGGGAGAGAAGGAGAGAAAGATCTCCCCTCCGTTCCTCCCCGCTCTCCCCTGCAGCTCCCCGCTCCGCAGCGCGTCCCGAATCTTTGAGCACGAGCGGAGAGGTACTCGGATAAGGCACATTACTCGGACGAGTAGTGCCTATCCGAGTACGTTCGCTCATCTCTAGTATGTTCCAAAAGATGGGAAGAGTTGTGAAATTTCCACATTGGCAACTCCACACCAATTGGTGCAGATTTTGGTGTGGATTTCACCCTATGGCTTGAAGAGATGGAATCCACACACAGATGTGCAGCATGAATTGACGTGCTGCAGATTTTACATTTGTAAGGCGGGTCAATTTACGCTGCACACTTTTATCTGTAGCGTGGGATGGGATTTCTGAAATCCCATCCATAACGCTTGTATTTTATATTCCGCAGCATTTCTGGCCCATGGGAATGTACCCAAAATCTGTCTAAAGCCCATCATAAATGTCGTGCGGCGCATGTAGACAGTTTTCTGGTGCATTTTCAATAGTAAATCTGCCCCATTGAGTAGGACGCACATAGTCTTCTCACTAGTCAGTCTATGTAGACAGTGAATAGTGATCCCCATTCTCCATCTACTGATGTATGTTGCAGGAGTGACTGCTTTTCTGTCTCCTTTGCTATGATTGTCTGATTTCACAACTTGGCTTGTGTCAGCCATATACAATGTGCATGACGAGACGTAAACCGCAGCGAGAGACAGTGCGAGCTTTGTAATTAGGGCTCAGCCTGACATTCTCTCATAACTAACAGCATTGTCATATCTGCCAAATGTTTCCGAACCAGGTAATGTGCCCTAAGGAAGCAAAAAACTGGCATTCTGGTCACATCCATGGAAAATCATGTCATTCATGCTATGCTGGCAGCAGTCACAAAGACATATACAATGTACAACTCTAGTGACTGCTGCCATTAGTCATCTGTATACATCTGGTAAAGTTGTTAGAGGGGTCTGTATACAAGGGCGACATAGTTCATTAGTCTGTGTGACATTCAGTGAAGGTTTCCATAAGCTTAGGTGGAAATAGTGTCTTCTAATATTTTTTCATATCAGTTTTCAAGATCTCTGATTTCTGGCTTTGAATGGAAGGTTGGTTAGAAAAAGAATAGAGCAAACTTGTTACAATAGAGATGGCTATGATCCACTGCACGAGTATTAGCGGATCAGGAGCAGGACAGATGTGCAGTTTCTGTAAATACCTAGGGGGTGCCGAGGTAGCAGTCAACATGTCCCTGATACCTGACCGGGTCCCAAAGCACTTTTGTCACATTAGAAAATACAAGTATTTTAGATTGTGCATTGTAAGTGGGGGGCCCAGTTACAGATTTTGCAGTAGCACCCAAATTCGTCAAATCTGCCGGCAAGCAGAGATCCTGAAAATAGTGTGAAATTCAGTACAGGATGAGTAATGTATGTACACAGTGACTTCACCAGCAGAATAGTGAGTGCAGCTCTGAAGTATAATGCAGGATGTAACTCAGGATCAGTACAGGATAAGTAACGTATGTACACAGTGACTCCATCAGCAGAATAGTGAGTGCAGCTCTGAAGTATAATGCAGGATGTAACTCAGGATCAGTACAGGATAAGTAATGTATGTACACAGTGACTCCACCAGCAGAATAATGAGTGCAGCTCTGGAGTATAATGCAGGATGTAACTCAGGATCAGTACAGGATAAGTAATGTATGTACACAGTGACTCCACCAGCAGAATAGTGAGTGCAGCTCTGAAGTATAATGCAGGATGTAACTCAGGATCAGTACAGGATAAGTAATGTATGTACACAGTGACTCCACCAGCAGAATAGTGAGTGCAGCTCTGAAGTATAATGCAGGATGTAACTCAGGATCAGTACAGGATAAGTAATGTATGTACACAGTGACTCCACCAGCAGAATAGTGAGTGCAGCTCTGGAGTATAATGCAGGATGTAACTCAGGATAAGTACAGGATAAGTAATGTATGTACACAGTGACTCCACCAGGAGAATAGTGAGTGCAGCTCTGGAGTATAATGCAGGATGTAACTCAGGATAAGTACAGGATAAGTAATGTATGTACACAGTGACTCTACCAGCAGAATAGTGAGTGCAGCTCTGGTGTATAATGCAGGATGTAACTCAGGATCAGTACAGGATAAGTAATGCATGTACACTGTGACTCCACCAGCAGAATAGTGAGCGCAGCTCTGAAGTATAATGCAGGATGTAACTCAGGATCAGTACAGGATAAGTAATGTATGTACACAGTGACTCCACCAGCAGAATAGTGAGCGCAGCTCTGGAGTATAATGCAGGATGTAACTCAGGATAAGTACAGGATAAGTAATGTATGTACACAGTGACTCTACCAGCAGAATAGTGAGTGCAGCTCTGGTGTATAATGCAGGATGTAACTCAGGATCAGTACAGGATAAGTAATGTATGTACACTGTGACTCCACCAGCAGAATAGTGAGCGCAGCTCTGAAGTATAATGCAGGATGTAACTCAGGATCAGTACAGGATAAGTAATGTATGTACACAGTGACTCCACCAGCAGAATAGTGAGCGCAGCTCTGGAGTATAATGCAGGATGTAACTCAGGATAAGTACAGGATAAGTAATGTATGTACACAGTGACTCTACCAGCAGAATAGTGAGTGCAGCTCTGGTGTATAATGCAGGATGTAACTCAGGATCAGTACAGGATAAGTAATGTATGTACACAGTGACTCCACCAGCAGAATAGTGAGTGCAGCTCTGCAGTATAATGCAGGATGTAACTCAGGATCAGTACAGGATAAGTAATGTATGTACACAGTGACTCCACCAGCACAATAGTGAGTGCAGCTCTGGAGTATAATGCAGGATGTAACTCAGGATCAGTACAGGATAAGTAACTTATGTACACAGGGACTCCATCAGCAGAGTAGAGAGTGCAGCTCTGCAGTATAATACAAGATGTAACTAACGATCAGTACAGGATAAGTAATGTATGTACACAGTGATCCACCAGCAGAATAGTGAGCACAGCTCTGGAGTATAATACAGGATGTAACTCAGGATCAGTACAGGATAAGTAATGTATGTACACAGTGATCCACCAGCAGAATAGTGAGTGCAGCTCTGGAGTATAATAAAGTATGTAACTCAGGATCAGTACAAGATAAGTAATGTAATGTGTGTATGCAGGGACTGTTTATGTATAAGTTTCAGTGTTTTGGGTATCGAGGGTGGATAATGTAGGGGATGATGGTGGATAGAGACAATGTAGTATATAAACAAGCATAAAAAGTGAATATTGTGTGTTTGAGTCCTGACTCACTTTGGAATATTCCATCGCCTGTGTACAGCATTGTAGCCGGATGATGATTCATGTCGTGAATATAATTTATTGCAGATATACTATATTTGCTTATGTAGTGTTTTCAGAAGGTGGCCAAGTGATTACATTCTTCATGTTAAAAGATGCCAACGTCTGCCACATTTCCCAAGCTGGCTTTCCTCGCCCTCCTTTCTCCAATCTCTTACTAATGACCCTGGAGTCTCTCTGCTTTCTAAAGTAATGCTATCTGGGAGTTGTTGTACAAGCCGCTCGGGTTCTTGGACGGGGCCCATGTTCTTGTGGACTGCGGTGTGTGTGTGAAAGTACTTCGTGGTGGGCTCACAAGCCAAGAGGCGAACGCAGAAACTTGGCTGGGATCACTCAGAGGGTGGATGAAATGGGGACTGGACGGCAGATAAACAGTAGGGCTTTTCCCACCCATTCTGGGAAACCTATGTGGGCCTGTGGTGGGGGGAAATAAATGAAGTCTGTCAAGTTCGTGGTTTCTCTTCCTGGTGCCTCGTTAATATCTTATTGAGATTCTGTCTCACAAAATAGAAATCATGTTTATTGGAGTCATTAGATCTGCTCTCAGAGGCAGGATATCAACATGAAAGTCATACTCTGGGTTTCCTGTATTCGGTTTCTTGGCATGCAGCGGAGCAGAGTACATGTTACGCAGCCATATTAGAACATCGTTCTTATCTGCAGATCCATTGGATGACCAGGAATTACAGATTTTTATCAAAACAGAAAGACTAGGCCTTGTTGCCCTTAGCAACCAATCAGAGCTCAGCTTTCGTTGCTCAAACTACTCTGGTAAAATGAAAGCTGCAAGCTGATTGGCTGCTATGGGAGGTAGCAAGCTGATTGGTTGCTATCTTTAAAGAGGTATTCCAGGCATTTACTATTGATGACTTATATAGGTGGAGCGCTGCCACCTGTTCCACTTCCAGCTCCTCATTGAAGTAAGAGTTGTAAGTGTAATTAATAGAAGGCATTGCTCCTTTTGTTTTCAACGGGAGTGAAACCTTTATACTTCCGGCTTTGACCACCGATGCGGATGTCTGCCTCCACTGCACTGACAACAGGCCAGAGGATCAGACCTGATTCCTGAGGATAGGCCATCATTAGCAAATGCCCGGAACACCCCTTTAACCCCCTAGTGACGAGCCTGTTTTTTGCCTAATGCAGCAAGCGATTTTCGTTGTCCCATTGTAAGAGCCATAACTCGCTGACATAGCCATATGAGGGCTTGTTTTTTGGGATGAGTTGTATTTTTAATGGCAGCACTCCAGGGTACATATATTGTGTTTTATAACTTTTTGTTCAATTTTTTTCGGGTGGGAGATGGAACCCAGAAATTATGCCATTCTTTTGGGGTTTTGTTTTTACAGCATTCACCATTCGGTATGATAACATTCTTATCTGGATCAGCCACATTATTGTGTTACCAAGGTTATATAGATTTTTTTTATATTTTACTACTTTTGCACAATGAAAACATGTTTTTGAAGAAAAACAAGTGAATCTGCATCGCCGCATTTTAAGACCCAGAACATTGTCATTTTTTGGGCAACGGAGGTCTGTGAGGTCTTGTTTTTTGTGGGAAGAGTTGTAGTTTTTATTGGTAGCATTTTGAGGTACGTGTGATTTTTGGATTGCTTTTCATTATGTTTTGGGGGAAGAAAATAGCATTTCTGGCAGTATTTTTTTAAAGTATCTTTAGAGCGTTCACTATGCGTGATAAATAAAATAATTTTTTCATTGTCTGGGTCGTTGCGAACGTGATAATACATATTATGTTCTGCTTTTCCACAATTTCTTTTGGTATTTTATGCATTTGAAAAGGGTTTTTTTACTGGATTTTTTTCTTTAAATTAAACTGTATTCACCTTTTTTCCGCTATTTTTTACTTCCTTAAGGGGACGTAAAGATGTAATCATTCGATCGCTAGAAAAGTACACTGCATTACTTATGTAATACATTCTACTAAGCCTATGACAGCAGCCTATGAGACTTTGCCGTAGGCTGGGCGTAAGAGGCTGAGTTATTGTCAGGCTTCCGGATTCGATGGGAACCCAGTGGTACCTTACAATTGCACTGTGGGGGTGACAGAAAAAGTCCTGTCCTGTCATCTGCTTATATGCTTCAGTTATTGATTGTGGGTGGCATGTAAGGGGTTAAACTGCCAGAATCTCAGGTTTATCTATTCCTGCCAGTTAGAGCAGAAGCCTGGCTGTCAGTAGTCAGCCAATCCACTGCCTGAGGCCTCCTTCACATGACTAGAGGCGTTTATATGTTCACCCTTACTTGCCGTATATTCGCATGAATGAAGATTTGCTGCAATCGAGTCCTGATCTTTAGTCGCGTATTTCAAGCCATTCACACAGACCGCTGTAGAAGCGATGAAAACCAGCGGTCAGCAGAAACCCTCGGAATGTGCAATACTGCTTAAATAGGGTCAGCTGTCTTCTTTTCCCAGCGTTGTATGCAGGGTAACTCCCTCTGCGTCCATTTTTTCCAGCTTTCATATAAGTCTATGGGAGCTTGCTGCGTATCATGTCAAAAGATAGGACAAGACTTGTCTTTTCACGCGGCGTATAAAACGAGACCAAAAACGTTGCTTAACTGCTATTCTTTTCCCCGCGCGTTTATTTTGCGCGTCAAAAAATCGTTCATCTGAATAAAGCAATTGAAAAACCAATGCATTGCATAGTCGCGTTTTTTTGTGCGATTTTTTTTTTTTTTTTTAATTCCTGTGTAAATATAGTTGTCTGAATAATCCATAAGACAATGTATGTGCAGGCCTAAAACCCATTGGTGAAGTCAGTAAAAAGGTGTATTGTCTGTCACTAATGGGTTAATGTTAGATAGTTGTGATAAATAAGGCCATTGTTTTGGGGGAGGTTTACTATTATTTGGGACACTTTACAATCAGTGCGCCAGTCTTTTCATCAGGCGATGGTACGCCAGATTCATCAATAAGCCACACGCTATCTTGGAAAATCTGTTGTAAACGAAAAACAACACCAGGTCAGATGATCTAGAAAAGTACTTGAGTCACGCTCCATGTAACTCTGAAGCTCCGCCCACTTTCCCCATCCTATCTGAGCTGAATATGTGGGTGTAACCGAAAATATGGCACAGGGTCATCATAAATGAAAAAAAGGGGAATACATGATGTGCATCAACTTAATTATGTGTTCTAGACATTTTTTGCACCTTCTAGAAAAGGGGGTCTTAGTCAAATTTAGCAATCTGTCTGAACCTAGCTGGTAAATTAGTCGGAGTTACTTTATTTGTCTCATGTGCTGATGTTTTTTTGTGACACATGAGTAGATTTATCAATATTAGGGTGGGTTCACACTGGCGAGGGAATCGCACGATTTCCCAGCGCTGCGAGGCTGCGAGAAATCCCAAAATTATGAAGCCAAAGGCTCCATGCACATTTGTGATGTTTTAACTTCTGCGATCCAGCGTTAAAGCAAAATCACGGCATGTCCATTCTTTTTGTGATCACATCCAACGCGTGAGGACCGCGATCCCCTGCCACTGCTGTGACAGTAAATATAAGCCTCACTCTCCGAAAATAATCAGTAACTGTAGAAAATAAAAAAAGTAGAATACATCACCTTGGTAGCACTGTCATCTCCGTTGCGTCTGCTTGCAGGTCCCAGCACTCTTCTTCTGCTCTTCTTCTGGCCGGTGATTGAAAATCCCCGCCTCCTGAAGCACTGCCTCTGATTGGCTGAGCGCTGTGACCAATCAGAGGCAGCACTCAGCTATCAATCTTCTGATTGGTCACAGCGCTCAGCCAATATGGGGCAGCGCTTCTGGAGGCGGAGATTTTCAATCCCTGGCCAGAAGAAGAGTGACGGGACCTGCAAGCAGACGCAATGGAGATGACAGAGCTACTAAGGTGATGTATTCTACTTTTTTATTTTTATACAGGTACTGATTATTTTCGGGTGTGAAGCCACCCTAAAGCAAGTCTGAAGGAAGTTTGAAGTTCTTTTCCATCAGGTTTCCATTGTACTTAGACTGGTCAGAATCGCGGAGCATTCATCCAGTATTGAAAGCAAACACCTGATGGACGCGTTATAAATGGGATTTGACTCATTTTGGATCAGAATGGATCCCTCACATCCATCATGACTCCAGTGTGACCAGAGCAAAGATTATTCCTCCACCCCTTAGAGTTGTAGTTCTCATCTTCAGAGCATCAACTGGATTTTCCAGAATGAAAACTGAATGTGAAGACTTGATTCGACCACATATTCCAGCACTGGATAAACCAGCTGTGCCCACATCATGCCTTAAGCACAAAGCTAAGGCTCCAAGAACAAGAGTTCTTCATCGTTGCAGTCTGTGGTTGTACCTGTCCTCACAAGTCTATTGTATACTCTTAGTAGTTTTTTAGTGTGGCGCAGGTACTCACCAGATCTTCATGGAGAAACATGCAGAGCTGGATGTCCTGCGGCTGCGGGAAAATCAGGTAATATGGCCCCTGTGATGTTCCACAAATGTGGGTCAGGAACACTATCTTTTCTCCTTACAGAGAGCACCTAGAAGGTGAGTGAGGAGACTTATAGGGCCATTCATGCTCCTCTGGGTAATAAGCAAATAAGGGAGATGGTATCACATGTGGTTGGCTGTGCTTCTCCTGTATGTTAGATAGAGCACTAAGCATCATATGTAGAGATGAGCGAACGTACTCGGTAAGGCCGATTTCGCAATCGAGCACCGCGATTTTCGAGTACTTCACTACTCAGGTGAAAAGTACTCGGGGGCCCTGTGGGGCGTGGCGTGGTGGAGCGGGGGGTAGCAGCGCGGAACAGGGGGGAGCTGTCTCTCTCTCCCTCTCCCCCCCACTCCCCTCTGCAACCCCCCGCTCACCCACAGCGCCCCCAAGTACTTTTCACCCGAGTAGTGAAGTACTCGAAAATCGCGGTGCTCGATTGCGAAATCGGCCTTACCGAGTACGTTCGCTCATCTCTAATTATATGACCTCTCAACAGATTAGTATTGATTAGTGGAAGGCTTTCTATGAGAATAACCAAAAGGGCCCTGTATTTTTGAATGCGTGGTACAGGCATAGGAATAGGAAGCTCAATGGTGATCAGATCTTCAAAGGCTTTGATATTCCCATTTCTTAATCTGAATGTGGATTAAGCTTCTGTTTTCCACATAAGTAATGTTCTGAATATCTGATTTCTACTAATTCTGCATTTTTTCCATATTGATCCATAAGTGGACATGATTAACAAAATTTGAAGGAATTGTCCCATGATCGGCTCCAAAAATCCCAAAGCATGCTCACCCTTCTTTCCAGCTGAGAATGAGGATTGGGATCCCTCACTTTTGGCAACAGTGTGGGGGGGGGGGGGGGGGAGGGGGGGGGGAGGGGGTTCACAAAACCCAAACTCTTTTTTCATTGATGGGTTATAAAAGAAAACTAAATAACTTGTCTTGGGATAGCCCACTGAAAGATGTTCTACGGCAGTACTTAACTAAAATGTAATTGCAGAATAAAAAGTTCTGCAACTTTGCATACTCAAACTATGGAACTCCACACATAAACAAGGATGTGTCTATTCACTGACAGCAAGAAGAGGACTTGAAAGTGAATTATGACTAACGTGTTTTTCAGAGAGTTGGATATTGATGACCTTTCTTCAGGATAGGTCATCAATATCATATCAGTGTTGATCCACTACCCGGGACTCCTGCCGATCAGCTGTTTAAAGAGGCCGCAGCCCACATAGTGGCTGTCCCTGGTATAGCAGCTCAATCCCATTTACTTGAGTGAGACTGATCTGCTGATTTGCCACATGACAAATGAACATAATATCACTGGCCTTAGAAGAGGCCATTGCACTCATCCAAGCGACACGACCCATATAGGTAGCGGCGTTCCTGGGTGGTGGACCTCCCACTGATCACATATTGATGACTTTCCTGAAGATGGGTCATTAATACCTTAGTCCTGTAAAACCCCTTTAAAGTGCTTATTGAGATTTGAAAGACAGCTACCCATTCACTGCAGTATCAGAGGCAGATCACGGACAGGAGTGGCGCCATTTCTGAAGGAAATGCAGACTCTTTTCTTTCTGATCTCATGTAACCCCTTTAAGCTTCGTTTAGATAACAGTGGACAACCCTTTTAAATGCTCCTATTTAACATAATGTTGTATGAACAGGGTCTAAAACTTGAAACCTAAATAAAATGCAAACAAATGGTGATTAATTAAACTAAAATATGTCTAGTATGTATAGTCACTATGCAATCCCTTCATTAAAACTAGGTTATGTGCACATTAGTGCTGTCTGTTCCCTGTGCTGTCATCCGTACCTCAGTTTATCCAGCCTCTGTCATCCGATTATACAACTCCCGGATCTTCATATCTCTGTAAATAAATGTAATATCATTATTCAGGATCAAATTCTGTCAAAGTTATTAAAATGTACCAAAATTCCTGGTATTATAGCATCGGCCCATTCACAATATTTATCAATTGATGGATAATAATTTATTTCAGGTGCTTGATATCTGATTATTTGTACATATGAACCTGTGCAGCACTATGTGGTGTCTCTGTGAGCAGGGTATCTAGTGGAGAATACCTCTCTAGTATGCCATCAGAGGCACGTACCCCTGGGAGTAGTGTCCCAACTGGAGGATCGTCCTGGTTAGCATATAGATAAATGCAAAGTTTTCTCCAAGCACTTACTCTGCGAGTAATCTATTAAATGATCTTGTCCCCTTTGAATCTCTGTACACCCAGGCTGATCCTCCTCGCCATGTATGGATTGCTGATTGGGGATAGGGAGACTGACCCCCCCATTAAATGCTGATTGGCATGGGAGAGAGATCTATGGAAATCCTTTTCTGAAGAAGAATGGGTCACAATTACACTCTTATCATACAAGATCTCAATCTCATGTAAATTACAAGACACATTTTAAGATGGTGTCTAGGTGGTACAGGACTCCGTCCTACTACGCCGTTTTTTCCTATGGGCTCTCCATATGCTGGTGTTATAATATGGTGGGTGGTACAGTGACACACGTCTGGTAGTCATGTCTAGGTCTGGCTCTCCTATTGGAAGACATCTTTAAACTCTGCATCCATTCAAACTAGTCCGGAAACAGCTCTCTTGTCTCTTCTACTGGGTGAAGAAAGGTCTTCTTAGACATTTTATTATGGCAGTGCTGTTGGCTATACCAAGACTGTGGAGGTCTTCAATCCTTTCCTCTTGCTCCATGTGGACAGATGCGCTTAGCCACATTATTTGATTGCTTCTCAGCAAATCAAGTCATAAATTCGGCCTCTTGTGACTTGGAGCTCTTTGTGAGCCTCCATTAACTTTGTCCTCTGAGCTAACAGCAACCCCTTACTGGACTGTAATCACCTCATTCATTATCAGATGACATAGCTGGTCTCAGTTATCATAGGTCCCCTTACCATATGTCCCCCCTTTTTGTGTTTTCCTTGTCTTCTTCTATCAGTGCATATGTCTTATTTGTCAGCATTGTATTTTTTGTTGGCCTTGCCATGTGTTGGTTAAACTTGCGGATAATTACATAACATTACTGATACTTTTTTGGATTACAATATTTGCAAACTGTAGGTGTCATTGCAGCTCTTCACTTTGATACTTTGTTATCTTCCTATGTCACTTCCCTGAGAAACGCTGTTATGTCTGCGCTGGAAGCGAAACACCTTGTCTTGATCGCATGTAATTAGTTGTCCTAAAAAGATGGATATACACACAGTTTACTAAGGCCCCCTGTCCACGGCCGTGACGGAATATCGCTAGCAATATTCCGCAGGGGGGAGAGCTGTCAAGTTTCCGTGCTGAGCCTATCTGATAAAAAAGCGGAGAATCGCAGCATGCCTTGATTTGAATCCCGCAAGCGGAGAATCGCTATGATTCTCCCCTCGTGGACGCCGACACTGCGCTTTCTTTATCACGCAATAAACTATCGCCTGTGGACAGGAGCCCTAACGCAGAGAAAACAAAATATGAATTACGAAACCAAAAGTGGTTGTATGGGAAATCTGTCCCTAATTAACAATGCCATGAGTCCCTACCTAAAAGTGGAGCACTTGCCCTGATAAGGGCAACCCCGCATCAGGAATTTCAGACGACCATGACTTCTAGCTGGAAAACAGGGATAATTTTTGCTGCAGAAAATATATCAAAAGATACAGTATAGATGGAAACAAACACACAAGTGACAATAGCAATATAGTCGGGAAATAATTGTTACAACACTCCTAAACAGACTTATCTGACAATGCAGCAAGACTGGAGCTACCAATGTGACCAGAAACTCCTTCAGACTGGAAAAATAACTGGCGTCCTCCATGAGGAGGAGCCAGGATAAATACATACAGACAGGTGTTGATTGGCCAGGTGGGAGACTCCTCCCAGCCGACCATTCCATCCCCACACCGTGAGAGAAGTGCTCACTTTGGTGTCCAGCACCAAAATGACACTGAGCATGCGCCAGTGTGCGAATCACGTGGGCTGGGCTGTCACCCTAGTCCACACTAGACTCCATGTATTAAGAAATTGCTTTCATTCTGTTAATATGTTAATAGTTCTTTGCCAGGATATTAACTTTAGCATTCTTATATTAAAATGTATTTGATCCATAAAATCAGAGACACGTATGGGACAAGCGATGGACTCCACATTACTGATCAGTATATTACAGGCGTTAATACGTAGTACGCAGGAGCCCCCAAGTTACCCTTTTTTACTCCTCCTTCAATAGCAGATAGGAGAAATTATTTTTAAAAAACTGCTCCATTACTTTAATCCTCATTAACGTGCCACAGATGCACTAATTAACACAAATTGCCATGCCTGTGAGCACAAACGTAGCTAATTCCTGGACAGGAGACCCGTATCACTACACTCCATAGTGCTGTCCCTTTACTCTAATGTTGCACTGATTACAACCGCAGAGCAGTAGGGGGCGCTCATGGCCCATCCTCCTTGTAGCGTGTTGTAAAACTTGTCATTTTTGATGTTCTTACATTGCCTAGGACAACGGGTTTTCTCTATTCTATGAAAAACAGTCCAGAGGCCAACTCCCTGGTCATATGTAAACTTACTCCACAGAGTACCACCCTGGCCATTGCACAATGACAAGTGACCACACACTCTGCAGTGATGAATGAGGGAGTCTCGAATCAATTGTGTAGAAAGACAAGCTGTGGGCTATAATAGAGACACGGCTCCAACAAATACAATATAGCTTGGAGCCTGTGGTTCGCCAGCTTGTGGGACTACAACTCCCATCATGCCCTGCCTTGCATTATTGCCTCTTCTGCACTGTGTCAACCACTATTTTCATGCATTACGCCTCTGTGGTTTTCTTCTTTTTTTTTTCTCTATATTCGCTTTGTATGACATTCCGCTAAATATAGAAGGGATAAAGCTGATTGTATATTATATCCAGGCTGGCTCCAGCCATAGACAAGGTAAACATTTGCCTGCTGTAGGTAGGGACATAAGAGAGGATGGCATTCTGGGAATGTAGCAAGATAATCTATGAATCATACCATTCATGCTGATGTCTAGTTAATATTAGGAGCTTTTAGGGGTACATATTTGGGGCTGTGAGGGGTTTAATATTGTGCGGTTGATTCTCTTTCTTAGACAGGAATAGTGTATATTGTTATTTTTATCGCATTGCTAATTGCTGTGAAATGGAAAATGTTCCGTGTATAGAAAGGCCTTACAGAACACATAAGGACAAACTAAAGGGAAAGCTTCTGATGTCCCAAATAAAAAAGTTCTTGAACTCCTCTAGCCATCACGTTTTCATTATTTCTATTGACATGGCCGTATGAGGGCTCGTTCTTTGTTGAATTCTTAAATGGCATTATTTAATGTGCTATATAATGTATGTAGAAACTTAAAGAATAGTGCTTTGGAACAGAAAAACGTGCACTCCCACTGGGGGTTTATGTGTTTTTAAGGCTTCCTAAGTACAGTAAAAATGGCATGTTCACTTTTTTTACTGCGGGTCAGTACAATTATGACACTAGTAGAGATGAGCGAGTATACTCGCTAAGGGCAATTACTCGATCGAGCTTTGCCCTTAGCGAGTACCTGCCCGCTTGGAAGAAAAGGTTCGGCTGCCGGCGGCGGGCAGGGAGCGGGGAGGAACGGAGGGGAGATCTCTCTCTCCCTCTCCCCCCCGCTCCCCACTGCTCACTGCCGCAACTCACCTCTCACCCGCGCCGGCAGTCGAACCTTTTCTTCCAAGCGGGCAGGTACTCGCTAAGGACAATGCTCGATCGAGTAATTGTCCTTAGCGAGTATGCTCGCTCATCTCTAGACACTACCAAATTTTTATAGCTTTTTATGTTTTACTAGTTTTACAAAATAAAAAAAATAATTAAAATAAAATTAGCTTTGAGTTGCTCTTTTCAGAGACCCATATGTGTTTTTATTTTTCTATCTCATGGTTATATCAAGGCTTGTATTTTGCAAGGTGAACTGAAGCTTTTATTGGTACTAACAGGCATCTGTACATGGCAAGCCTCATGCTTAGGCTCCCGGCTGCCTTCATAACTGCTTGGAGCCTGGCGATCGGGTTGTAGGTGCCCCTTACCTCTGTTTAAACACATAGATGCCATGGTTGCTCTTGACTGTGGCATCTAAGGGGTTAAACAGACAAAATCAGTCATCTCTGATTCCAGCCATTGCAGGCAGGTGTCAGCTGTATAAGACAGCCGGCACCTGCTGTGTCTGGCGCAGACTCATCTCCTGAGTCTACTCCATGCACTCTCTTCTGACTTCCATCACACAACTATAGCAAATGTCAAGAGGGTGTTAAAGGGGAAGAACGCTTTTTAAAAGTAGGATGTAATGAATGTTTAAAACTTGAATCCATTTTCAATACATTGCAGTATTTATCCTGTACTGATTCTGAGTTACAGCCTGCATTGTATACTCCAGAGCTGTATTCACAATTCTGCATTGCTGCAGACTTCAGAGCTTAAATCTTCCAGCATGACTATGACAGTAGAGATAGGTAGTATACTGCCATTTCAAAGGCTGAAATAATAGGATTAATACTCCAGTAAAGAGTCTACCAGTATGATACACAAGCAGTTAACCATTACCTCTGGATCATGGTGGTGGAGCAGGTTATTACAATTGTGCTCCTGTATGAATGTTATTACAGATGTATTCTCTATTCAGTATAACGTCCTTGAATCATCATGAATATCACTATTGAGTAGCTTAGATACTAAGAGGGTTGAGAGCAATGGCATTATGAAAATTCAAAAGGCAGACAAAGTAACTAGGATGGTTATAGCTTTTACACATTACCATACTGGTTCCTAGCAAGACAATGGGAAGGTGGGTCTTATAAGATGTTGGGGGAAGCTAGAACTACAAATGATTTCCTATAGATTTACATTGATGTAGTTTCTTTATCAAAATCTGCACTTGGATAGATCAATGGTAGCTTCACTATGAGAAAATATAGTAACTTGGGTATACTAATAGATCATAGACTGAACATGAGTCAACAGTGTGATGCAGCAGCCAAAAAGGCAAACACAATTCTGGAATGTATTAAGAGAAGCATAGAGTCTAGATAATAGAGGTCATTATCCCCCTCTACTCTTCCTTAGTCAGACCTCATCTGGAATACTGTGTCCAGTTCTGGGCACCCCACTTTAAAAAAGACATAGACAAACTGGAGCAAGTTCAGAGTTACCAAGATGGTAAGCGGTCTGCAAATCATGTTCTATGAGGGATGGTTAAAGGATCTGGGAATATGTTTAGCTTGCAAAAAAGAAGGCTGATAGGAGACTTAATAGCTGTCTACAAATATCTGAAGGGCTGTCACACTGCAGAGGGATCAGCCCTATTCTCATTTGTACAAGGAAAGACTAGAAGCAATGGGATGAAACTGAAAGGGAGGAAACACAAATTAGATATTAAAAAAAAACACTTTCTGACAGCGAGGGTGATCAATGAGTGGAACAGGTTACCACGGGAGGTGGTGAGTTCTCCTTCAATGGAAGTATTCCTGTTATACATTGGACACTTTACTGTATAGTGGACGCTTATGGAATGGGTGTGACAACAGTTGTAACAGCTGCAATGGTTGAGGGACCAGTCCCGCTCAAGAATGTTGTTTCTTAAGGCCCTCATACAGATTAGAGTTTAATCATCCAAACCCAGCAAAACTCTCAGACCGGACGGCTCTCTGATATGTATGGGACCGGCCCAACATTTCTCCAACAGATGATGTTGAGGGAACGAAGGGTCGGGGACGCTGGATTTCAATGCTTGATCCTTTAGTTCCTCAGGGGACAACTGGGGTCAGAGGTGTCTGGCTGTGGCTTGCTTCCCTAAACACATGAAAGCCCGGTTGACTGTCATGCGTATGGGGAAACCGGAGTAAACAGTGGTTAGATAAAGGAACGTTTGTCCGACAGTTGCTCAAGGTTTATGTGGGCCTTCACTGTGTGGACATAGCACGGTGGTGGCTTTCTGTTGTGTATCACTACTACGTGCTTTCTCCTTTATGTTGTCCTCTCAGTTTCTGCACTAGGTGTAACACATATCAGTTGTGTTTATTTAATATTCATAGTATCATACTATTTAAGGCCGAAAAAAGACATATGTCCATCCACTTCTGTTTATTAACCCCCAATGTTGATCCAGAGGAAGGCAAAAAAAAAACAATGAGGTTGAAGCCAATTTTCCCCATTTAGGGAAAAAATTTCCTTCCTGACTGAAATCTGCCAATTGGAATAATCCCACGATCAACAACTCTTCTGAAGTTATTAATGATTACAACATATAATATTGTATCACTCAAGAAAAATCATCCAGACCCCTCTTGAACTCTTTATCGAATTTGCCATCACCACGTCCTCAGGCAGAGAGTTCCATAGTCTCACTGCTCTTACAGTAAAGAACACCCTTCTATGTTAGTGTAGAAACCATCTTTCTTCTAGACGTAGAGGACGCCCCCTTGTTACACTCACAGTCCTGGGTATAAATAGATGATGGGAGAGATCTCTGTATTGCCCCTGGATATATATATACCGGTATATAGTTATTAGCTCACATCGATTTTTTTTTCTAAACTAAATAACCCCAATTTTAAAAACCTCTCTGGGTATTGTAGTCCGCCCATTCCTTGTATTACTTTAGTACCACTCGAGCTTCTTTAGTACCGGTGCCCAGAACTGTCCACAATATTCCATGTGTGGTCTGACCAGTTATTTGTAAAGAGGAAGAACAATGTTCTCATCATGTACCCCTAGACCTCTTTTGATGCCCCCCATGATCCTATTTGCCTTGGCAGCAGCTGCCTGACACTGGTTGCTCCAATTCAGCTTACAGTTAAAAAACCCGCCCCCAAGCCCTTCTCCATGTCAGCGTTACCCAGTGGTTTCCCATTTAGTGTGTAATGGTGGCATGTATTTCCTCTGCCCATGTGCATTCTGCTTACAATAAGCCATCAATGTGGGAGGAAACAGCTTTTCCAATGCCGTACTGTCACGGTAAAACATATTCTCGTTTTATAATCTGTTTTTATTTTCTAACTGAAGATTTTCTCTGTACATTACAATGGGGGTGGCCTTCTTCCCTGAACTGCAGCTAACAGCATTCAGAAATACTTTACATCTGCCACATACAGATATTATTCATTGACTTCTATAAATAGTGTTATGAGCATGCTCTCTAATCTGTGCAGGGAGGGGGAGGAAGTGAGCTGTGACCATCACCTATTGTGAATGGTTGATCCCATGTTCTCTACATGTAGGTGTTACCTGTCAGTGTAATCCTGCCTGTGATGGTAATCAGATAACTGCTTAAAGCACAGGTGTCAAACACAAGGCCCGCGGGCCGAATCCGGCCCGCCGCCTCATTTTCTGTGGCCCGCCGGCTGTGCAGCAAGTTCCTTCCGTGCTGATGTCAGTAGTCGATCAGCTATCGGCTTCTACTGTCTAGTGCAGACAGTAATAGAGGAGTGCCGATAGCACACTGACAACAGCCGCGGAGGAGGGAATAAGACTGCAGAGAACATGATCTCTGCAGCAGGAAGAGCGAGGCTGAGGAGGAGCAGCTGCAGGGTGAGAACCTGGTTAGCGTTGACCTCCTCTCACCGGCCCTCCCTCTGTTCATGGCTGCAGGCCTGGGAAACATCAGGGGCCCAAGTATGCAGGAGGGCCCCAAGAAGGACTGAGAGCAGCCGGTATACCTGCCAGTGGGACCACATTAGATGCAGGTAAGTATAAAAATGTGTATCAAAATGCAGAAGCGTCCTTGTGTGCATATGTGTATATGTATGCACAGAATGGTGTGCGTCTGTGTGGGCGTATGCGCAGAATGGTGTGCGGGTGTATGCGCATAATGGTGTGCGTCTGTATGCGCAGAATGGTGTGCGTCTGTGTGGGCGTATGCGCAGAATGGCCACTACGGGGTTCACTTTTACTTTACTGTCTTACAATTAGAATCGGCCCTTTTAAGGCAACCATAAGGCTGATGTGGCCCTCGTTGAAAATGAGTTTGACACCCCTGGCTTAAAGGTTTTTATTTTTACAAAACCGGAAGTGCCAGACTCTGAGCCTCAATGGCCAGTGTGAAAACTGCAGGCTTCCTGAATTTTTATATATATCGAAAGTAACATGGAAAACGAAAGAAAATGAAATCTCCAGAGCCATCGGCAGAGTCCGGGTGTGCGGCAGCGTGTATTCCCTCCATGCACAACAAGCCCTCGGTTTAGAAGAAGCTAAAGGGAAGGATTAGTACAGAGAAAGCATACATTTATCCTCATATTCTGTTTCTTGAAATAGGTTCCCCGTCCTTGAGGCTTGCAGGAGAGGGATGCTAATGAGCCTTATTTACCACTTTCTATGGGGTCAGACTCTGGCCCCCATAACATTACTTCCATGCATGTCCCTAGCTGCCTCGTTGAATGTTAATCAGCTGCTCCGGCAGCTCGCATCGCCATAGAAACACCTAAAACAGCCTCCTTCTTCGTACCCCAAGATACGAGATTGTTCCTTCTGCACACTGACTCGGCTTACAAGGCTACATTTTGAGACATATGTATTTGGTACCTCTCTTAGGGTAAGTTCACGTGGCGGAATCTATACTGGGTTTTCCCAGGCAGATTCTGAAGGCGCAGCAGAAGACCCCACCATAAGACGTGTATTTCTACAGCGGATTTAGTTCTTGTCAATGCGGGAATTCCTGATGCGCCATCCGTGTCAAGAACGGTCATGTCACTTTTATTTTATTTTCACGCGTGGATTTGAAATCCGCCCCATATAAAGTACAGCACAGATCCCCATTGTAAGGAATGACTAGTATGAAGAAGAAAACATGGATGAAGCAACCCTGAGCTGGTGCCTAAGATTTTGAGATGGTCCAATATGGCCGTGAGCAAGAGATGACCTTTGGACGACGGAGGTGCTGCCAATCAGGTGGACGCCACACACAGATGGGTGGGTGTAAGGAATTGCGTGAATTAATCATAAAACCTCGTCCGCAACACCATTAATTTAGGGATAGAATGAATGAGACACTTTACTGGCGCCGATGTTATGTGGGTTTCATGCCAAATCTGCGGCACATTTCTGCCATGTGTAGATACCGTACCTTTGGGTTTTGTTCACATGCCAGAAATTTGATGCAGTTTTGCTTTAGATCCGTGGCCCATTATGGTGTATATACATTGTGGATTTTTTCCGCACATGGATTTGAAATGCGTTTGCAGAAAAAAGCGGTGAGATGTCACTGCTTGATGTGGATTTTGTACTGATTCCATACCGGATTTGCTTTAAAAAAAATCAGCACAAGGATTGGAAATCCGTGTGCAGAAATAAGAAGGTGACATGTCACTTCTTGATGCGGATCTTACACCAATTCCTGTGAACCTGCGTCAAGAAATCCACGTATGGATTTGCACCTTGGAAAGGTCTTAATCCACATGCATTTCCTTGGATATACCAGTGGATTAGCTGCGGATTTCTTCTTTGGTTTTTGAGCTGAATTCTGCGCAAGAAAATCCAATGTGGATTCCATCGGTGTGAACATCGCCTTACATCATGGATCTGATTCAGACCAGAACGGAAGTAGTTTTTAATTAACATTGAATGTTCCTGTTCACTGACAGAAAGCAAAGAAATTGGAAATTGCAAAAAAAATATTGAAACTCAGAGGGATGCCAAACTTTTCATTATACGGCAGATAAGCTTTAGTTACATAACATTATAAATACCGGCTTTCGTGGTATATTGGGGCAGTGATATATGCCTACTAGTGGTATATGGCTTTGTATTGAGGCATGACCACTGCTATCTGCTATACCCTGCTAAGGCCTGAATTGTATATAGAATGCAAAACTATATATAAACTTAAGATGTGGAATTACCTTTTGTGATGGCCTGAGGGGGCCCACAGTGCTATAAGCCGGGCCAGGGGAGTGTAGAAACTGGGAATGTGTGGTCCTTGTAACCCCGACCCTGTGCCGATTCCAGTCAGCCTGGTGCCAAGGTTCAAGTTTCACCCTGGAGAATGAAAGTAGCCATATTTAGAATGAACTTGTACTGGCCACGAGGGAAGAGAAGGGAGGGGTGTAGGAAATAGCCAGGGTATAGAACAAGACGGCAGCCAATGTCTGAGAGGGAGAATTATCTCAGCTCTACTGGAAAAGGACATCCATAGAAAGGCAATCTGAGCACTAAAATATACAGTAATAAGCCAGATTATTTGCCACCTGTTCCCCAGACTGGGTATGGCTTCTACAATTAGCATGGTCAATGTAAAACTTCATTATTGGGTGCTTTATATAGTGCTGATCCGCAGCAGGGGCCACCAGGGTGATGGCTTATAAGTGGCAGCCTAGTATATTTTCCCTAGACGGGCAGCCCGGACTCATTCCGTAGAGTATAGGCCACATTATAGGCCTGTTTCCTATGGAGACAGTCGAGGAATTCTCACACGTCTCCCCCAGTGCCGTATTTAAATGGTTTGAAGTGGCAACGTCTCCAGAACGAATTCTTGCACTGGGACACAAGTTCTTATTGGGATATGTTTGAGTTATTAACTCCCCTTCAGCGAGACAGTCTGACAGAGCAGTCCGCACCTAGTCTGGCACCACGACAGTTAACAAATTAAAAAACGTGTTATCCCGTCTGCTACTGTAAATCAAATGGGAGCATCAGATTAAGGGGTGCCAGCGTTACCATAATATTTCTAGAGAGAATAAGATGTGTTGTGACACTGCTGTGTAATAAATGTGTTCATGAGGTCATCTCCCTGCGCCGCACGCACAAAGAATCTCCTAACTGTGTATACATGTGTCTCAAGCTTGTGAAACAAATGTTTTGTGACGCTGCCTTTCCTGTGCTTCGTATTTTATAACAAAGATTAAAACGAACCAAGCGTATTAAGCTGCCAATGAACGTTAACGCGTGCTTTCATTTTTAGGTGAGCCGCCTGCATCATAAGCTGCCATGTGTATACAATAGAAATAATACAGTGTCTGTCCATTACAGGACTTTTCTCCTGCACTTATCACTAATTTTTTTGTGGCTCATAGAAGGAGCCCCACCATGAAGTGAAGTGAATCATTACGGAAGGGCCGCGGGACTTCAATAGAAGACGTCCATGCGGAATCCGCACTGAAATGGAGCACACTGCGATTTTTCCTCCACGAGCCCGCTCCGGATTCCGCTATGGAAGTCCGTCCATGTGCAGCCGGCCCTCTTCTTGTTTCTACAGAGTCAGATTAGAGGGGAGAAATGAGAGGAGGGCAGAACAGCCTCAGTGATCAGCCATTCAAGCTCTATATGGACAGGTTAAAATAGTTGCTTTAAGCTCACTGACTTATCTCTAGCATGGAGGAGAGTATACAGCAGTACTGAGCAGTATAGATGTGATTTCAGTAGTTGTAACACCATAAACACTCACTGTTAGCTGCTGCAGCAGGTCTGTGTGTGAGTCTCTCTGCTTTTCTCATTCCTTCCCCCTACTCTTTCCATAGACTTTCATGGGCAGCATGAGACAACACTTCCTGTGGAGGGGAGTGTTGTCCATCAAATGGACAGAGTCCATTTGACAACAGTCAGTGGAGAGCAAATTAGAGGGAAGTTTGACGCCTATTGGCCAGCACTTTAGAGTAAATTTTCAGCACAAAAATGTCATTGTTAGGGCTGACACCCACTGGCGATATTTTCTTCCTTGCGCTGCGAGAGCACGTGAAAACACTCACCTCGCAGAGCAAGAAAAACGCCGGAATAAGACCGGGATATCGCTAGTCTTTTCAATGGGGCCAGCGGCAGTAGCGCTAGCCCCATTGAAAAGATATGGAGAATACAGCGGACAGGGGACCACGGGGATGAAGAAATCCTCTGCCACAGCTGTCACAGCTGTGGAAGAAGTGGAGCATGCTGCTTCCGGTCCCATTGAAAGCAGTGGTTTGTGGCAAACCCTGCAGTATGATTTTCAGGGAAGGGCTTGAAATATAATATAATATAAATGTAAAAAAAGTTTTAAAAAAATTACTCACCTCTCCGCCGCTCAGACGCGTCCTCCGGCTGGCTCCCCGACACTGCTGTACAGCACTTTCAGCAGGCAGGGATTTAATCCCCGCCTCCTGAAAGGGCTGTGCTGATTGGCTGAGCGCTCAGCCAGTAGCAGCCAGTGCTTAGCTATTGGCTGAGCGCTCAGCCAATTACAGATAGTGTTTAGCTATTCATTCATGAATAGCACTATCTTAGCTATGAATAGATAGATAGCCCTTAGATAGATAACATGATTTACATTTTTGCTAGTTATCGCCTTGACTATCACATAAGACACAAGTCCTTTGCAAAATCAGTGACCATTTAAGGTTGGCACATGAGAATCCTTCTTTACTTGCTGGTGACTCTGTAGCTTATAGTTTATCATCATTCTGTACTGGAGGTCAGCTCTCCACGCACTGGCATCTTGGTTCTTTTGCGCTTATACACAAAAGCCAATCAGAAAGACCTCTGTCTACAGTGTAAAGCATTGGGTCAGCCTAATCCTTTGGAGTCACCGATAAAGAACGTCTCCAAAGCTGAACCCAAAACTGCAAAAAAAAAAAGGTTCACCTTTAAACAGCTCGTCACTGAGAAGATGCAGGAGAAAAAGACCACAGATAATAATTGGGGCTGTTGGCAATGGAACACGCAAAGTGGTAATGACTGAAAGTCCCTTTATTGTTGCCTTCTATTGTAGGGCCAGCCTGGGACCTTCATCAGGCGTCACATGAACATGTCATTAGTGAGGATCTGTGCCGTGTGACATACACATGCCCAATGCAGTGAATGGGAGACAGGCCCAAGATGTTCTCTGAGTCACTGCAGTCCCTTCATTCTTCTGTCTAGCAATTAGGGGTTGGCTCCCTGTAACCCCTACTAATTGCTAAACATCTGAAAAGACCCAGCTACTTGTCAAAGCCTTATCCTCGGGTAGTGACTAAAACTGGAAATGTGCTATTGTTTACAAGTCTTTGTGTTAATCAGACAATTTTACTACTTATTTGGTGGTCATTTCTCATTTAAAGGATCAGTCCCTGAACGCAACATATTTTCTTACCCTTTAATATTTTTTCTTACGTAGGTCATCCTCACCAAAAATGACGCAGCAGATGAGGGACATCCAGCTGGGACAGGCCAAGAAACCGTCAGGCCCCTCATCACCGAATGCCGCCAAGAGACTCTACAGGAACCTCTCTGGAAAGTTCAGAGTCAACTACACATCTTTTGATGAAACCAGCTTGGCAGCGCGGAATGAAAAGGAGAGGCTGCGGAAGTCATGCCTTGTATGGCCACAGTATACGACCCATCACTACAAATAATTGTCTTAGATGCTCAAAATCATTTACAAATCGCACATTACACTGCTGGCTGCTGACATACACAAGGAAAGCTGAAGATAGCTGCTACCAGAGTCTTGAGACAGTCTTGCAATCACAATGCTTATCGGGAAAGGAACATATACAAAAAGCTATCGAAACAGTTTTTCCTACTGGAAACTGTTCATATCCAAGAAATATTTTGCCATTTTATTGTCTTATAGGTTCATTGGCCCAGTATGTTACTTCTAATAACCAAGAAAGGCTTTGAGGCATAAACCAACCAATGGAGCAGATTTCCATCCGTCAGAACTGACCAATGGAAATAAGCATTACATATGGCCTGCTTAAAGGGGTTTCCAGAGCTTGGATATTGAAGACCTAGTCATAGGATATGTCATCAGTATCAGATCGGTGGGTGTCCTTCACCTGGGACCCCTGCCAAACAGCTGTTTGAAGAAACTGTGGCACTCCGATCAGCACAATGGTCTCTTCAGTGTATCCCAGACACAGCGCCGTGCATTTCGTAGTGGCTGTACCTGGTATAGCAGCTCAATCCCAGTCACTTTAATGGAACTGAGCTGCACATAGGCCACATGATCAATGAACATGACATCACTGGCCAGAGTAGAGGGTGAGCACCAATGCCTCTTCAAAGAGCTAACTGGAGGGTGCCCCAGGTGGTGTACCCTCACTGATCTAATATTGATGTACTATATATACTAAGAATAGGTCATCTATCCTTTTAGTCCCAGATACGACCCTTAACCCATTTTTTTTCTAAAAATCCATGCTTTATTGTATCTAAAAAAGGAATTAAGGCAAATTTGGAATAGTCTTGCTTAAAGGGCCACTCTAGTAAAAAAACAATCATTCTTTATCAGACTAGTCCACCAGTATATATAATCAGCTAGTATTACATTGCTTAGTTATACCCTTCTATCTGAAAATTCTTGTTCTTTTCTTCAGGTGGGTTATTTAATCTCATTGTGACCTCCTGTGAATTACTTGTCTTTATGTTCTCTCCGGGAGTCAGTATCTCAGTTACCAGGACTTGTTTGTATGATGAAACTGCATGGACTGTACCACACAGGCTCTTCATTGGGGAAGGGGGCAGAATCTCCCATCACTGTTACTAATGATTAGAGGCTCCTGTCACACAGTTATAATTGAAGAAAATGAGAGTTTATCTTGCTCACTGTATACTTATGGTCTATAGCTTATGAGGAGAATATAAAAGGTGATGGTAATCACACTGGCCTCCCAGCAGGCAGAGATGGTACTGACTTTAGCTGATCCTGTGATACTGTGCTGATGCATCATGGGATTGATAGCATAGCATAGAGGAAGAGAAATCTAAAAATCAAGATGATGTCTTAAAAGTATCAGACAGGAGGCTGCACTGCACGGAAGTGTCTGCAGTATACATAGGAGATATCCGGAGTGTGACAGGCAATTAGGTGAGAGGTGTAGGAATAGAAAAATTAGTTTTTGCTAGAGTGGCCGTTTAAGAAAAATCTTCCGATTCTGACCTATCTCACTGTATGGTTACAGACCACAAACAAACCCTACCTTCCAGTTGCTCCCTCTTCTACTGTCTGTTGGTTTGCATCAAAGCTGTATACACAAAATGGTAGAGTATATTAATCCAGATGGTTTATAAAGTGGCTTCATCTTTTTTTTATTTTTCATGCATTAAAACTATACAAAAAATAATTGGTGTATACCACCTATGTGCTTTATAAAGAAGCAATGAACTTTGGAAGTATTTAGTCGGTAAAGAAATCTGCAAGTGTGAAGGATGAGGTTGTTGCAAAACATGAAAATACAAATGCCCACTGTAACTATAGAGTCCAATGATAAAATTCTGGTTGCATGTTGCCGCCACTAGGGGAAGCACTACTAGAAAGTAATACTTGCTGTTACACAGATATAGAAATATGTACAAGTGTTACTGATGGTCTTCATTGCAGTTTCAGGGGAATGCTGCTCTCTTTGAGGCAGTTGAAATGCAAGACCTTGACCGGGTGCAAGAATTATTGAAGCAATATAGTGTGGAGGAACTGGACCTCAATACTCCCAATAGTGAGGGGCTCCTTCCGCTGGATATCGCGATTATGACCAACAATGCTCCAATTGCTAAGACACTGCTGCAAGCTGGAGCAAAGGAAAGTCCACACTGTGAGTATACAGAGATGTCTGGCATGCACTAGCCACACAGATAATTTAATATATGCTTGTTCAAGCTAATGGAGCAGAGCTGCAGCACCATACACATCATCAGGGCTCCTTCACACGGCGCTGCGCTTTTCAGCCAAAAAACGAGAGGCAGCCGCAACCAAGTTTTCCCCTTCACTTTCCTGAGAGCTCTCATAGGTTACCATAGGAGTCTTTGGGAACATCCGGCATATTCTGGCAAAAGATAGGACAAGACCTATCGTTTCTGGCCAGGCGTAAAAGCTGCTGAATGGAATGTGCATCGTATGCACTATCTTTTCCAGACGGCTTATTTTATGCACCGGAAAATCGCCTATCTGAACAAATGCATTGGAATGCTTCAGATGGTCGCGATTTCCGGACGGCGTTTTATCGCGGCAACATCGCTGCAATAAAAGGCTCGTGTGAAAGAGGCAAGACTTGTGCTGTTTCTAGGAAAAAGCAGACCTTTTTTTTAATCTCATGGTACTTCTTTAACAGGGTTTTCCCACAAATGACATTTATCCACAGGATAAGAGATAAATGTGTGATCACTGGAGGTCCAACCGCTGGGACCCTGAGCGATCCCTACATCTACACACCCTAAGTGCTCCATGTGAATGGAGCAGTGATGCAAATGCATAACCACCCCTCCATCCACTTCTATGAGAAAGATTGCTGAGCGCAGCGATTGCTTTCCATCCCATAGAAGTGAATGGAGCAGTATTTGCGCATACACATCAGCGCTCTATTCATATGCAGAACTCGGGGGGTGCAGATGTCGAGAATGCTAGGGGTCCAAGCAATGAGACATTCATCCCCAGTCTTGTGGATAGAAGATAAGTGTCATTATTGGGAAAACCACTTTAAGTATATGTAATGTTAACTGTTAGTCACTCTGCCTATCTATCTGCAGTTATGAGCTTGGAAAGCAGATCACTCCATCTGTCCACTTTGGTTCGGGAGGCGGAACAAAGGGTTAATGACCTCACCGCTCAAGTGGTCAATGAAGCCCCAAATGTCGACTGTTCTGAAAAAGAAAAGCAACTGAAATCGTGGGAATGGAGATACCGGCTATACAAGCGCATGAAAGCTGGATTTGAGCATGCTCGTAAGTTCAGCTCATTCTACATGTTTGACTGATGTGTTGATAGCCCATTACAAGTAACACGCATCTATGCCTGTGCAGGGCCCGAGGGAGCGCAGCATGTCTAGTCTCTGTACGGCTCTATGGACTGGTGTGTCATGGTTGCCTCCTACGGCGCTGCACTTCATTTTGCCTGGAGTATTCCTTTAAGCTAGATTTTACCTTACACTGAAAAACTCCTGGACAGTTGTGATGATAAAAGTGCAATAGCAGCATTATTAACTGTCATCCAAGATCTAATAATATACTTAGTGTTTCCATTCCTCATCATTTTCAAGATCTCTGCCTGCTGTCATTGAATGGCAATATTAATTTTTCCATCCAGCGGCTAGAGTCACTCTGATCATGTGTCACTAACACAAATACAGCACTAGAGATGAGCGAGCATACTCGCTAAGGACAATTGCTCGATCGAGCATTGTCGTTAGCGATTACCTGCCCGCTCGGGAGAAAAGGTTCGGCTGCCAGCACGAGGTGAGTTGCGGTGGTGAGCAGGGGGGAGCGGGGGGGAGAGGGAGAGAGAGATCTCCCCTCCGTTCCTCCCCGCTCTCCCCTGCCGGCAGCCGAACCTTTTCTTCCAAGTGGGCAGGTACTCGCTAAGGACAATGCTCGATCGAGCAATTGTCCTTAGCGAGTATGCTCGCTCATCTCTATACAGCACTCATTACTACAGAAAGCATGCTATAAGCTGTGACGCTCATGCAGCTATGTCTGCGGGACGTGACCAGCTTCTGTATAGAAACAAGAATCTTCCATTTAATGACAACAAGCAGAGATCTTGAAAACAACAACTGTCTGAAGCACAAAAGATGCTAGAATCTGAATATTTGAAATATTTTGCATAGTTGATGACCAGTTATGTTCTAGACTATAACCACACCTACAGGGGAACACAGAAATATAATAGGTGTGTAACAAATACTTCTCTACTGTTTCATAGGTGTGCCAGATCCCCCAACCAATGTACGCCTAGCCGTCACCAGTAGCAGCACTCTGCAAGTGACATTCCAGGAGCCACTGAGTGTCAATTCTGCCGTTGTCACAAAATATAAAGGTAGCTGTTCTGATCGATAAAACCATCATTTAAGTGATAAAATATTCTTAAAAATCTTAAAGCTGCAATAACGAATACATCCTGCGCACAAGAACAGCGCTGTTTGTAAAAAAATCTGACTTTTTTTTTTGTTCGTTCTGATTTCAAACAAGCCTTTTAACACATAACATATTATATCATCTCCACTTAATTTGCCTTTTTTCCTGAAAAATGCCAGTTTTTTACAGGACATTTCCCAGGACATTAATGGCCCTGATGGAGGCAGCAAAATGCCATCAAATGATCCACTTTGCCAACATTTCAAGCAAACTCTTTCATTGTTTTTACAATGAAATTAGGAGTTAAGGCCCATTTAGACACAATGATTATCGCTCAAAATTTCATCCAAACGATGGCTTTTGAGCGATAATCGATGCGTCTAAATCCTACTATCGTTTGCTTTTCTGCTGATCGATTGATTTCATGTGTGCATGAAATCCATGGTTCTTGATAGCAGAGATGGCATGCTGATTTTTCTGGGGGCAGTGCTGATAACATTGCTTTTAGTTGTAAGCCCATGGCAAAACAAAGGACATGTATTTAAAGAACACACCACCTGCTGTTCTGTAAATACATCTCCTGGTGGCTCATTAACATGTAAATGATGTTAATTAGCTGCTAATGGACATTAGTGCCCATGAGTAGCTATGCAAAAGGATCGCTCAAAACTGTCACTCAAACTGGGGCTTTACTGATAGCATTCTTGTAATATTCTTGGTGGACCAAAGTGGATAATACTTGTTATCTATGGTGGTCTAAAGATACTTTTACATGGCTCAACTACCAGCTGAAAAATTGCTGAAACTAGTGATTTACCAGTAGTTATCCCATGTAGAGTTGGGACCCGACACGCAAGAATTTGCTCAGTAGTCGCTAGTTGCTTGGTTTCAGCTCACTCACACTAAGACACTAGTGAGCATTTTCTCGCTCCGTATAAACAGGTAGTTGTTCTTCTTTGAACAACTGCCTGTTCAGTAAATGGAGGCGGGTGGCCGGAAGAGATCTCCGATATGCTCCGCCCCCATTCACTGAATGTGAAAGCACAGGAGCCATAGTTGTTGGGACAGCTGTTGGGAGCTTAAGTGCCCAAAAGTCATCCCATCTAAGTACCCTTAGTTGATAAAGGGGTTAATACTAATATCTATGGCAGTCTAGGTAAGGTTACTAGGTCTAGGTTACTGGTTAGCACATAATATTCTGAGTTGTCTCCGATAGTGAATGGGCTTGGCTCTTTTCAAATGAATATATTAATTAATATATATATATATATATATATATATATATATATATATATATATATATATATATATATATATATATATATATATATAGTCTACACACCCCTGTAAAATGTTAACATGTCATGTTAAAAAATCCAACAAAGATGAATAATTTGAGATTTATTTCCACCACTAATTCTGAACACAACCATATCCCACAACCACAACAATTGTATCCACTGTATATACTAATATTAAACTATAGTATGTGTATAACAATGTAACACTCCCGTGGGTTGTTCTACAGTGGAATGGAGTTTGTCGCCCTCATTTTCTCCAAATGTGGGAGAAGTCGTCATTGAGAAGCTGAGAAACTTACAGTTCAACATTCGGGGTCTTGTTTCAGTAAGTATGATTTTTATGCACAGCTATAAGGAAACCCAAACAGAATGGGGCTTTTTAAAAAAAAAATTGACAGTTTTTTATTTCGCAAATTGCACTAGAAAACTGTCTTACATGTTTGTGCTGCATTTACTAGGCGCTTTAGACACTTTTGGACACTATTTTTACTGTGTCAGACACAGACTTTTTTTTATAGAAGAGATGGGGGACGCGTCCAAAAGAGGTTCAAAAATTCACCTTGTCTTGCGTCAAATTGCACCAAATGTTTGCCGTGGTTTTTGGAATAAAGTAAGTGAACTAAACTTAGACTGGACAGTCTTAAGAGCCAGCGGATTTATTATTCAGCAGAGCTGCTGTGATAAATCTGGTGCGTTTTAAGATTGTCTAACTTCTAGATAGTATTAGTAAATAAGCCCCGAGGTGTGTCGGATGCTGAAGGTAATTGTATCTGTTCAGTCTCTATATGTCTAAGTTCTGTATAAGTCTAGTGCGCTTTTTGTCTTTCTTCCCCACTATTTCCAGAGCGCTGTATCAGAAGAATGTTTCCATCCATTATTTCAAGCTAGCCATGTAGACTGTTACATTGTAATAAGCCCATCAGCTGTAAGTCAGTATGAGCTTTCATCCCCTAAGGCCACTGTCACACATATCGCTTTTTACCGCGATGGAACGCTCCCATTGATTTTAATGTGGCTTCTCAGACCTGCACTCTATGGCGGCGTTTTTACACCGCAATATTCGAGCGCGGTCTGTTCTATTTTTCAGCATTTTCCCATTTTTTAACGCACCACATCACCCATCACAATGAGGGGGTGCGTTAAAAAGCGTCGTCAAATGCGATTTTGAGCAGCGCTTTCTGAAGGCATGTGGGAGATTTGCCCTACGCCACTCTCACACAGCCCACCTTTTATAGTATCCAGCGCAGCGTTTGAAACACTGTGCTAAACGCCGTAAAACTCTCCCATTGATTTCAGCGGAGCCTCGTAGACCAGCGTTTGAACACGTCGTTTCTAATACTGTGATTTTCAAGCGGTGTCTGCTCTATTTTCGTTTGTTTGGGTGCTTCTTAACGCACCTCATCACCCATCATAATGATGGGGTGCGATAAAAAACGCTGTCAAATGCTGCACAGTGCGTTCAAAAACACTGCTCGAAATCGCGGTAAAATGCCATGATTTCAAAGGCGGCGCTTTGCTAACACTGATATGTGTGTCATCTGATTTAGGTTGCTCTAACATCTGTGCCCGATGCTCTGTTCGGGGAGCAGGTGAGGTGAATCTCCGTGGCCAGATAAGTCCGTCTCTGGATGTAACCAAACTGCGCCAGGCAACCCCTATTGACTATAATGGGGCCCATCCACTATCCACCCAGCTGCCCGGCTCTTGAACTAAAGAAGAAGGACAGCATGCAGCGCTTTTTCTTCCAGTATTTTGAGCCGGGTCTGTGACAGAACCTCCAACCGGAGGCTCCGACGCTGATGTGAAACCGGCCTTAGAAACCCCACTTCCCAATACTCTGTTAGACGAGGGTTTCCCAAATCTTGACTTCCCAGCATTTACTAAACCGTAAACCCTGCATGACTCTGTAACAGCATGCTGGGAGTTGTAGTTTTGCAACAGCTGCATATCCTCGCACTTAATGAAAGGCTATTGTTTTCCCTCCTTTGTATCTAATATACTGGATTGTGCTGGGGGGGGGGGGGGGGGGGTTACAGTCTTCCAATAAGCCGTATCCATTATAATGAACAACCCCAGCATATTCTCAGCAGAGCCGCCGTGTCTGGTAGCAGAGCCTGGCTAGACTAGACAGTGGTAGAGCAGATGGGCTGTAGACAATGCAGCAGGTGAATGCAGATTTACTAGGCATGTTTCTGGGCCTGGGAAATAATGGCCAGATTCCTAATTACGTCTCTTACAAAACCCTATAAATTCCCTATACCCTTCCATGTACAGATAATATTAGGCACTTGATTCAGGCGTCTCCTTCAAGTGTCTGTCATTACTCCCACCCCCTTCTTTTATCCCTACACTCATAATAAATCAGGACTTGGCCATCCGCCACCTACTCAGATCAAACCCTCTCACCAGCTCCATAGCTAATTGCAGAACAGGAGCGCTGACTCCACTCAGTCACCTTTTCTATCTGTAGGGCTCAACCCCTACAGCTAACAAGGTCGCAGGCTGGTTGGGGGCCCGGAGCGGAGCGGTTTTATCTCTCTGAGAACTGCGTCCCCAGCCGTACCCCAAACCATTGCCGCCACCCCTACAGCACTGTGTCTATACTGGGATCTTGCAGGTTGGATGACGAATGAGTTGCTGACAAAGGGACCTGCACAACACCAGCATAGACATGAGAACATGCGTTTATATATTATCTCAGTGTTCACTGCAGAGATTAACACTGAAACGCTTCTCAGCTGTGATAAGGCAGGTGTGACATTCTGGATGTTGGCATGTGTTACACAACACTATTCTTTGTTTCCTGGCTCATGGTACATAGGAGCTGACAGTATTGCAATACAATGACAATCAGAAAGATAGCTGATACCCTGAAGAATAGCTGTGATTTCTGTGCCGTTCCTCTGTTATTCCTCCTGGAAATGTATGCATAAGTTGACAGCTATGTATTACGCTTTTCCAGGTCAAGAGGGTGTGTTCCTTCACTGATGGTTTTATACTTTTGTGTGGGACTATCCAGAGAACCAGACAGCAAAAAGATTTTATGTTAATCTACCTTAAAACAGGGACATTCCTGGACAGGATGGGGCTCAAAATATCCAGAAAAATGTTGCATCCAAATGCTGGCAAGTCTGTATCCTATGTAGTAACTTCAGTTTTTGCAGGTGATCAAGAACAAAACCACCGTCGCTAGCGGGGTGCCTCAGGGTTCAGTATTAGGCCCCATTCTGTTCAATATATTTATTAACGACCTGATAGAGGGGCTGCACAGCAAAATATCAATATTTGCAGATGACACAAAATTATATAAAGACAATTAACACAATGGAGGACAATGTGCGGCTACAAACAGACCTGGATAAGCTGGGGGCTTGGGCAGAAAAATGGCAAATGAAGTTCAATGTGGATAAATGTAAGGTTATGCACATGGGCAGGAAAAACGGATATCACCAATATACACTGAGGCTGGGTTCTCACGGGGAGGATTCTCGGCGGAAATCTCGCGGTTTGGCCGCAGCGAAAAACCGTGAGATTTCCGCCGGGAGAATCGCTGCTTCAAAACCCGCAGTGGTTTTAAAGCGGCCCGGCCGCTCGCTCTTCCGCTGCGGCCGGCGCTCCCATAGAGGAGAGCGCAGCCGCAGCGGGAAAAAAAAGGGACATGCTGCGGTCGGCAAATCAGCGCCGCAGCGGCGGCTTCTGCCGGCTTAGCCACAGCGGATTTGCCGTCCTGTGTGGACGAGATTTTTGAGCGATAATCTTTGTGTGTAAATGCTACCATCGTCTGAACGATGATTTTTGGGTGAGTTTTTAAAATCCATCATTCAGACTGCACGCTGTGTTCTTCATGGGAGCAGTGGATTACATTGTATTCTCTCTGCAGTCTATGGGAGAAAACAGACCAGAGGCTGTTATTTCCACGGGAGCTAGAGATTACATTGTATTCTCTTAGCAGCCCATGTCTGAACAATGGAGCTAATTGCAGAGCTCAGACCACCTGCTGAGTTCTGCAACACCTTCAGGAGGCTCATGTGCATGCAAATGAAGCTGCTAAAGTACTAATCGGCATTAGGGTCCTTTTGGATGGGATGAATGTCGGGTAAACTATGCCTGACACTCGTCGCTGTGTGTTCTCGCTCCCATGCTGTTAGAGCTGGAACACTCACAGAGTGTCCAGTACGGAGGCGGGGAGGCTGCAGGAGATTTCTCTCCTCGCGCTTTCTCGCCCCTCTCCATTGACCTAACATAGCGGCCGTTCGGTACTGAACGGCCTCTATTTACACTGAACGATGAGTGATCAGCTGATCATCTATTATTTATGCAGCTTAAAGCTGATTGCTTATCGTTCGGTGTAAATAGCAGACGTTCAGTGTTGAACAGCCGCTATGTTATGTCAATAAAGAGGGGCGGGGGAGCGCGAGGAGAGAAATCTCCTGCAGCCTCCCCGCTGAGAGTCAGCGATACTAGCGACGAGTGCCGGGCATCGTTTGCCAGACATTCGTCCCGTCTAAAAGGGCCTTTAGTGCCCATTAGTACTTTATGCAAAACGATCGCTAATCTTTAAATCCTTTGTGTTCTCCTTTAAAAGTTTATCTTTGCGTGTAAATGGGCTTGTAGTGGTTGGCACTAGAAAGGTATCACGGAGTTATCAATCAGGAGAGTAATATGAGGCGTGGCGGAGCAGCAATAGTGGAAAGTTCACAAGGTAAATCAGTAGGCTATATGGGAGCAAGGACCAGCCTAGAGTCACTTCATCCTAATGGTGCTAATAACAGATCCAAATATTTTTTTCTGAGTGTTGACTGGCTCTGCATGTATCATACATGGCAAATTTGACATTATATGTGTAATTGTACATGATACATGTTAACCACACATGTGCCTTTCAATTATATATACTCTTTCACAGGGCACAAGATATTATGTTCAAGTGTCTGCATATAATATGAAAGGCTGGGGATCTTCGCAGACATCATTTCCAGCTTTTGCCATCCCATCTAGTAAGTGTAATGTATGCTCACAGCTCTTCAAACTCGCTGTATATTTCTTTTATATCACATTATTGAGAGAACACCGTACCTGTATATTATTTTAACCCCTCGGTGACGAAGCCTGTTTGCGCCTTAATGACCAGCTAATTTTTCAGTTTTTTTCATCATTGCATTTCAGGAACATAAACTTTTCAATTTTCCAGTTCATGTAGCCATATGGGGGCTTGTTTTTTGTGGTACAAGCTGTATTTCTTATTGCCATCATTTTGGGGCATATATTATGTATTGTATAACTTTTAGTATTTTTTTTTTGAGGGATTGGGGTAAAAAAATGGAATTATGCCTTTTTCTTGGTGGTGGTGGGGATTTGATTTTGACAGCGTTCAGTTTGCAAAAAAATGTGATAACATTATTCTCTGGGTCAGCACAATTCCGGTAATACCAAGTTTATACAGTTTTTTTAAATGTTTTGTTATGTTTTTTTAAACACTTTTTTTTGGTAAAGATTCCCTTTTGTGTTGCTGCATTCCAAGAGCCATAGACTTTTTATTTTTCCATCGACAGAGCTGTATGGCGGTTTGTTTTTTGTGGAATGAACTCTAGTCTTCTTTTATCCAATATTTGGGAACATATAATATTTTGATTGCTTTTTATTCCATTTTTTTCTAGAGACAAGATTAACAAAATTTGCAATTCTGGCATGTTTTTAGTTTTAAGAGCGTTCACCGTAAAGTATAAATAGCATATTAAATTAATTCTGCAGGCCTGTACAATTACGTCAATACCAAATTCATATAGTTTTTATTTCAACTTTTTCCCACTTTGAAAGAATAAATGTATTTTTTGTTTATCGCTCCTTTCAAAGACCCCTAACATTTTTCTTTTTTTGTCAGTCGTGCTCCGAAAGGGTTTTTTTAATGGGATGAGTTGTACTTTTTAATAGCAACATTTGTTGATCCATGCAACATTTTGATCACTTTCTTTTCTGTTATTTGTAGGGGTGAGATAGGCAAAATTAGCTATTTTTGCCATGTTTTTTTTGTAGTTTTTTTCGTAATGTGCGTAATGTGAGTTAAATAATGTACTACCTTTTTTCTCTGAGTCATTACAATCACAGTGATTCCACATGTGTGATTTCTTTAATATATTCTTTTTACATAGTAAAGGGAAAAAGGGGGAGTTTTGACATTTTTATAATTGTTTTTTTTACTTTTTTAACTTATTTTTTCTCCCACTAAGGGACTTGATTATCAGCATCTTTTATCATTCTTTTAATACACTACTATTCTTTAGTATAGTAGTGTATTATATAGCTTATGAAGCTCAGCCATACGCTGAGCCTCATAGGCCACTGTTGCTGTCCGACCGGGAGGCTATATTTAAGCCTGCAGGTGCCATAGCAACCCATCAGGAGCCTGTGATCACATTGTGGGGATCCGATGGGTGACAAAGGGAGCCCCCTCAATCTGTCAGCTTTTTACATGCTGCGGTAAAGGGTTAAAAACTGGGATAGAAGATTTCTCTCATTCCCCAGTGCTAGAGCAGGTTGCATGTTGTCATCCAATAGGCAAGCTCCCCCCTGCCTGGCACGTGAGACCTGTGCCAGGCTTCTCATGCAGCCGCCGTCAAAATACAGTGCTGCACAATAAAGCCCATTAACGACCACTGTCAAAAGACATATTGGCAGTTAAGGTGTAAATTATATATATACTTATTACTGTATGTGTCTATGCACTAGTATGAAGTAGTTGCATCATGTTATAGACTGATTTCTGCATTGCTTATTTTTAAGACCTGCTTTCTTTGGCATGCTTGCTTGTGGAGCTGCAGGTTCAGAGCTCAGTTGATGTTCGCTACGAAGTGTGCACTCTCTCCCACTTCCTTTCCTCAATGGTGCAGCCTTTGAAGTCACCTCAGGAATATTTAATATGCTTCATGTAAATTATTCTGACATAAGCTGACAAAAGAATCATCTGCTGTGCTCAGAAGTAGGCTATATAACACATGGACTGCACACAGGGTATTGT